>NC_060185.1:1967754-2132754 GCF_021184085.1 Oncorhynchus gorbuscha
CCAGACCACTAAACATCTAACTCCTAATCCCAGACCCCTAAACCTCTGTCCTAATCCCAGACCACTAAACATCTAACTCCTAATCCCAGACCCCTAAACATCTAACTCCTAATCCCAGACCCCTAAACCTCTGTCCTAATCCCAGACCCCTAAACCTCTAACTCCTAATCCCAGACCCCTAAACCTCTAACTCCTAATCCCAGACCCCTAAACCTCTGTCCTAATCCCAGACCCCTAAACCCCTGTCCTAATCCCAGACCCCTAAACCTCTTTCCTAATCCCAGACCCCTAAACATCTAACTCCTAATCCCAGACCCCTAAACCTCTGTCCTAATCCCAGACCCCTAAACCTCTGTCCTAATCCCAGACCCCTAAACCTCTTTCCTAATCCCAGACCCCTAAACCTCTAACTCCTAATCCCAGACCCCTAAACCTCTAACTCTGAGAATGTAACTCTGACTCTGAGAATGTAACTCTGACTCTGAGAATGTAACTCTGACTCTGAGAACAAAACTCGGACTCTGAGAATATATCTCATACTATGAGAACGAAACTCTGACTCTGACAATGTAACTCTGACTGAGAACAAAACTCTGACTCTGAGAATGTAAGTCTGACTGAGAACAAAACTCTGACTCTGAGAATGTAAGTCTGACTGAGAACAAAACTCTGACTCTGAGAATGTAACTCTGACTGAGAACAAAACTCTGACTCTGAGAATGTAAGTCTGACTGAGAACAAAACTCTGACTCTGAGAATGTAAGTCTGACTGAGAACAAAACTCTGACTCTGAGAATGTAACTCTGACTGAGAACAAAACTCTGACTCTGAGAATGTAAGTCTGACTGAGAACAAAACTCTGACTCTGAGAATGTAAGTCTGACTGAGAACAAAACTCTGACTCTGAGAATGTAAGTCTGACTGAGAACAAAACTCTGACTCTGAGAATGTAAGTCTGACTCTAAGAACACAACTGTAACTCTGGGATCATAACTCTGACTCTGAGAACCAAACTCTGAGAACACAACTTTATCTCATTATATTTCCTCATCCAGCTTTGATGTCCTCTCAAACTTCAACTGGAGGAAATTCCCTGAATACTGGAAACTTTATCTCAGATGATAAACAACAACAAAATGTTGTTTTATCTTAATTAGGAATTTAATTTCAGAAGTCTTTCCAGAACATTGTGGTTTCAGGAAGCAATCATGGCTTAGCTTGGCTGTTGTTGTTTCCGTCCCAAATAACAGCCTATTCCCTATATAGTGCACTACAGAGCCCTATAGGCCCTGGTCAGAAGTAGTGCACTATATAGGGAATAGGTGCCTTTTTAAATGTGTTTGTTGTTCTTTCATGACCAATCATAGCTGTGTTGTTCCTTCTCTCTGTGTCAGGGCCGCTGGGATGCACGTGGACGCGACACTACTGTACGTATGAGAAGAGCAGCAAAGCCTTCACCATGACCACCTTTGAAACCAAATCAGCTGGCAAACAGGTAGTGTATACTGTAGTACACAGGCATCTACTGGGCGGTGATAAACACTATATTATTAATGTCCAGAGTTTTTACTGACCAGGAAATACTCTGGGCCCTAGTTCTAGACAATAAACTAGAGCTGACCAGGAAATACTCTGGGCCCTAGTTCTAGACAATAAACTAGAGCTGACCAGGAAATACTCTGGGCCCTAGTTCTAGACTATAAACTAGAGCTGACCAGGTAATACTCTGGGCCCTAGTTCTAGACAATAAACTAGAGCTGACCAGGAAACACTATTGGCCCTAGTTCTAGACAATAAACTAGAGCTGACCAGGAAATACTATTGGCCCTAGTTCTAGACAATAAACTAGAGCTGACCAGGAAACACTATTGGCCCTAGTTCTAGACAATAAACTAGAGCTGACCAGGTAATACTATTGGCCCTAGTTCTAGACAATAAACTAGAGCTGACCAGGTAATACTATTGGCCCTAGTTCTAGACTATAAACTAGAGCTGACCAGGTAATACTATTGGCCCTAGTTCATGAGTCCCTCTGTTGTGTTCTAGAATGGTCTGGTGGTGAGTCCCTCTGTTGTGTTCTAGAATGGTCTGGTGGTGAGTCCCTCTGTTGTGTTCTAGAATGGTCTGGTGGTGAGTCCCTCTGTTGTGTTCTAGAATGGTCTGGTGGTGAGTCCCTCTGTTGTGTTCTAGAATGGTCTGGTGGTGAGTCCCTCTGTTGTGTTCTAGAATGGTCTGGTGGTGAGTCCGTCTGAGATGTTCAAGCTGAAGTCCTGTATCCGAAGGAAGACTGACTCCATCGACAAGCGTTTCTGCTTCGACATCGAAGTGGTGGAGAGGTCTGTCATCATTATTCATATCAGTATTTGTATGAATCATCTTACGGTCCTATTTAGCCTGCTGGTCCCTGCCCTGTCTGTGCTCTAGCCAAATGGCTATGACTATGGCATGGCAACGGTAGTCAATGATGATGACAGTAACAGACCCAGTTGTCATCGTAATGATTGTTATCATCAGACTAGTGCTGGTTCCACTGCAGTCACTTGGGACTGATTGCAACTTTGTGGGATTTGAAAAGACAGACGCCTTAATTGGGAAAACAAGTGGATGTCCCTTTTCATTAACTGTTTAAGCTCCCTGTTCAAACCTGATTGGACGTTTTTAACTTCCTGTTCAAACCTGATTGGAGGTTTTTAACTTCCTGTTCAAACCTGATTGGACGTTTTTAACTTCCTGTTCAAACCTGATTGGACGTTTTTAACTTCCTGTTCAAACCTGATTGGACGTTTTTAACTTCCTGTTCAAACCTGATTGGACGTTTTTAACTTCCTGTTCAAACCTGATTGGACGTTTTTTAGGTATTGTTATTATTAGCGTGTGGATGTGTTTAGATGTTTTCAGCTCTGTCTGTTCGTGTCCTGCATGTTCTTCTCAGTGTCCTTTCACTGAAGCCTTTTGTTTGACTAAATGTGCCATCTAAGTAAGCAGTCTTTATACGTACAATTCTCTTGTTTCAGTTTTCTGTTATTTGTACCCATTTCTTCTTCTCTCTCTGTGTTTCTTCGTGTCGATGTAGAACTGACATCTGTCAAGGAACTCTTTTCCGACCTCTTCAGTTAAAGTTCTGTAAAGTCCGGTATGTGACCAGTGACGTTACTATACTGTTACTATACTGTCCCCTCTCTCTCAGAGCAGTGAGCATGTTACTGCAGCTATGAGCATGTTACTGCAGCGATGAGCATGTTACTGCAGCGATAAGCATGTTGCTGCAGCGATAAGCATGTTACTGCAGCGATAAGCATGTTGCTGCAGCGATGAGCATGTTGCTGCAGCGATGAGCATGTTGCTGTAGCGATGAGCATGTTGCTGTAGCGATGAGCATGTTACTGCAGCTATGAGCATGTTGCTGTAGCGATGAGCATGTTGCTGTAGCGATGAGCATGTTGCTGTAGCGATGAGCATGTTGCTGCATGTGTTCGAGGCTGATAGTCGTGCCCATTCATTCACTCACTGAATCTATCAAACTTTACAACTTCAAATTAACTTTGAATAAAATAAATTGTTTTTTTTTGTTTTTTTTTATCTTTCCATTCCACCAATCACAATCACCGAATCAGACTTCACCAATCACAATCAATTTTGATGGGAAAGGAAAGGGTGACGCAAAAATAATATTCCACTTGAATAATTTCTTCTCATCTGCAATTACTATAATCATTTATTGATTTCAATAATATCATTCTGACTTTAAGTAATGGAGTCATTCGTCAACTTGATTCCAATTGTCAGATTTCAGAGCCCCTTAATGCATGGGGGGGAACATTGTTGATTTTAATACGACCTTAAATGTTTGACTAGTACAGTAAGAAGGACAGGAAGAGGCAGACAGACATTCAGATGCAGATCAAACCAGTCATCGATCAAGTGGTTTTAATTGATGAGATGATCAGCACATTCAGGCCTTCGCTCGGCTGGGTCGGTGCGTTTCAGAATGGAGAGGGAGGGTGTAGCAGTAGCTAACCATCAGTCCTGGATTCAAATACTATTTGAAATCTTTCAAATCATTTCAGCGTTTGTTCTATTTTGCCTAGGATGCCAGATGGGCAGGTCTACAGTTTGGGGAATTTTATATACGTACATTCATTGGTTTTAATTAATACAGGCAAACATTAAAAAAACACAAAGTATTTTAAATTATTTCTAAAAGAGTATTTGAACCCAGGTCTGGTCAGAGCAGCTCTCTCTCTTCATCTCCAATCTGATGCACTGCTGAGGTGAGCATGGACATTAACTACGGTTTAACTGGCTGGGTAGCTAACTCATTTATCACCTGAAAGATCAGATATGCCCACAAGGTGCTTGTTCTAACCACAAGGGCAACGTGGAGCCACGACCCCAGTCATCTTCCTGTACGGTGTACTTTTGAGGACATCCTTATCCTCAAGCCTCACACCGGGATACGGTGGAGTTGCCGCTGATCTTCGGTCAGCTTTATTTATTTTCCTCCACTAATCGTTAGTATTGGGGGAGGGGAAGCTGATCCTAGATCTGAACCTAGGGGAAAGTATACCCAGGAGCCCTCACGCACCAGCGTGTGGCATGAGGCTTGCGACTGAGGATGTCCTAAAATGGACACCGTATGTTCATCTCCAGCTCATCCATTCATCATCATTACATTACACTTGCTGTCTGGGTGTTCTGAGTCGCCACAGCAGTCAGGCCGCTCTATTCCAACAGAACCGCAGCATCGGCTGCAGCATCTAGCTACATGGCTTTCAGCTAGCGCTAACTCTTACTACTAGCCGGTGGGCGGTAATGTTGGGAATGCATCAATATATGAGTTCATGGTAACATTTATTTACTATTGCCTGGATACTATTATATGGATAATATTACATGGATACTATTACATTAGTACTATTACATTAGTACTATTACATTAATACTATAACAGTAGTACTATTACATTAGTACTATTACATTAGTATTATTACATTAATAATATTACATGGATAATATTACATTAGTACTATTACATTAGTATTATTACATTAATACTATTATATGGATAATATTACATGGATACTATTACATTAGTACTATTACATTAGTACTATTACATTAGTATTATTACATTAGTACTATTACATTAGTATTATTACATTAGTACTATTACATTAGTACTATTACATTAGTATTATTACATTAGTACTATTACATTAGTACTATTACATTAATATTATTACATGGATACTATTACATTAGTACTATTACATTAGTATTATTACATTAGTATTATTACATTAATACTATTATATGGATAATATTACATGGATACTATTACATTAGTACTATTACATTAGTATTATTACATTAGTACTATTATATGGATAATATTACATGGATACTATTACATTAGTATTATTACATTAGTACTATTACATTAGTACTATTACATTAGTACTATTACATTAGTACTATTACATTAATATTATTAAATGGATACTATTACATTAGTACTATTACATTAGTATTATTACATTAATACTATTATATGGATAATATTACATGGATACTATTACATTAGTACTATTACATTAGTATTATTACATTAGTATTATTCCATTAATACTATTATATGGATAATATTACATGGATACTATTACATTAGTACTATTACATTAGTACTATTACATTAGTATTATTACATTAGTATTATTACATTAGTACTATTACATTAGTACTATTACATTAATATTATTACATGGATACTATTACATTAGTACTATTACATTAGTATTATTACATTAGTACTATTACATTAGTACTATTACATTAATATTATTACATGGATACTATTACATTAGTACTATTACATTAGTATTATTACATTAATACTATTATATGGATAATATTACATGGATACTATTACATTAGTACTATTACATTAGTATTATTACATGAGTATTATTCCATTAATACTATTATATGGATAATATTACATGGATACTATTACATTAGTACTATTACATTAGTACTATTACATTAGTATTATTACATGGATAATATTGCATTAATATTATTACATGGATACTATTGCATTAGTACTATTACATGCATAATACTACATTAATACTATTACATAAGTACTATTACATTAATATTATAACACTAATACTATTACATTAATACTATTAGATTAGTACTATTACATTCGTACTATTACATTAGTAATATTACATGGATACTATTACATTAATACTATTAAATTAGTACTATTACATGGATACTATGACATTAGTACTATTACATTCGTACTATTACATTAGTAATATTACATTAACACTAGTACATTAATACTATAACATTAGTACTATAACATTAATACTATAACATTAATACTAGTACATTAATACTATAACATTAATACTATAACATTAATACTATAACAGTAATACTATAACATTAACACTAGTACATTAATACTAGTACATTAATACTATAACATTAATACTATAACATTAATACTATAACATTAACACTAGTACATTAATACTAGTACATTAATACTATAACATTAATACTAGTACATTAACACTAGTACATTAATACTATAACATTAGTACTATAACAGTAATACTATAACATTAACACTAGTACATTAATACTATAACATTAACACTAGTACATTAATACTATAACATTAGTACTATAACATTAATACTATAACATTAACACTATAACATTAATACTATAACATTAATACTAGTACATTAATACTAGTACATTAACACTAGTACATTAATACTATAACATGGATTTTATTACATTAGTACTATTGCATGAATACTATAACATTAATACTAGTACATTAATACTAGTACATTAACACTAGTACATTAATACTAGTACATTAATACTATAACATGGATTTTATTACATTAGTACTATTACATGAATACTATAACATTAATACTAATACCTACAACCATACTGTAGGCCTTTTATTAGTATGTTCATTCCAGATCATTTGGGACGGGACAGAAACATTATGCACAAAACATTGGCAAGGCCCAGAGGCATGATGCACACAAACTGCATATTGTTTCACGAAGGCAGCCTCTACTGTCAGTGGTTTAATTTACTGTCATAATGATCCAAACTGGGTGTGTATTCAGGGATTAGACCCACCTGGAGAGATACAGGGAATGCATGCAAGGAGGACAAAATCAAATCAAGCACTATGTTCATCATTTGGAGTGGGAATGTAAACACTGACACGATTTAGAGAAGGACACAGTATTGTGTGAAGACTACTATGTTTAAGCACAGTGGTCATTTCATTGAATTCATTTGATAGAGGTGTTTGCTGTTTAAACATGGCCTGCTACTGTATCACTATGAGTCTGACTCAAACGACACTCTATGCATGACTTTTGACCAGACATGGGAGATGGAGAGCCTAGGGGTCCTGGTCAAAAGTAGTGCAATATATAGGGAATAGGGTGCTATTTGGGATGAAGGCTTATGGACCCTGGGCATTGAGATGTGACTGATGTGTCCTGTGTGGTGTGTGAACCTGTTCCAGGCATGGCATCGTGACTCTCCAGGCTCTGTCTGAGTCCAACAGAAGGCTGTGGCTGGAGGCTATGGATGGCAAGGAGCCGGTGAGGAACCTCTCCCTCTGTTCTCTTCTCATGTCTCCCTCTCTCTTCTCACCTCTCCCTCTCTCTTATCACCTCTCCCTCTCCCCTCACCTCTCTCTCTCTTCTCATCTCTCCCTCTCGTCTCATCTCTCCCTCTCTCTTTGTTTCTCTTCTCATCTCTCCCTCTCTTCTCATATCTTCCTCTCTTCTCTCTCTCCCTCTCTCTCTTCTCTCTCCCTCTCTTCTCTCTCCCTCTCTTCTCACCTCTCCCTCTCTCTTCTCATCTCTCCCTCTGTTCTCTTCTCACCTCTCCCTTTCTTCTCTTCTCCCCCTCTCTCTTCTCACCACTCCCTCTCTGTTCTCTTCTCTCCCTCTCCTTTATATTCTCTCCCTCTCTTCTCTCTCCCTCTCTCCTCACACCTCTCCCTCTGTTCTCTTCTCTCTCTCTCCCTCTCTCTTCTCTTCTCTCTCCCTCTCTCTTCTCATCTCTCCCTCTCTCCTCCCACCTCTCCCTCTCTTCTCTCTTCCCTCCCTCTCTCTTCTCTTCTCTCCCTCTCCTCTCTCTCTCTCTCTCTCTCTCTCTCTCTCTCTCTCTCTCTCTCTCTCTCTCTCTCTCTCTCTCTCTCTCTTCTCTCCTTCTCTCTTCTCATCTCTCCCTCTCTCTTCTCTCTCTCTCTCTCTTCTCTCCTTCTTTCTTCTCATCTCTCCCTCTCTCTTCTCTCCTCTCCTTCTCTCTTCTCATCTCTCCCTCTCTCCTCACACCTCTCCCTCTCGGTTCTCTTCTCTCCCTCTCCTTTCTCTTCTCTCCCTCTCTCCTCACACCTCTCCCTCTCGGTTCTCTTCTCTCCCTCTCTCTTCTCATCTCTACCTCGCTATTTTCTTCATACTCTCTCCCCCTGTCTCTTTCTCTCTTGCATGTTCTCTCTTCCTTTCTCTCTCTATTTTATTTTCACCCACCCCCTCTCTTTCTCTCTCTCCCTTTCTATCTTTCCTTTTATATCCCCACTCCAGTGCAGTCAAGCTGGTTCTGGGGTCTGGCAGGGACACAGTGAAAATATGTTTGTCTTTGGTGCCCCCTTCTGGTTGTATGAAACATAACTATACTGTAGCTGTTGTGTGTGTCAAACTAAATTCCTGGTGGGCTTCCCTTAAACTTTATTGATCAACTTAGGAACTCCCATTGTTACCTGGTTGTGTAGGTTGTAGCTCTTTACACCTGTACAGGTATACAGGTTGAACTCCTGTTGTTACCTGGTTGTGTAGGTTGTAGCTCTTTACACCTGTACAGGTATACAGGTTGAACTCCTGTTGTTACCTGGTTGTGTAGGTTGTAGCACTTTACACCTGTATACAGGTTGAACTTGGAGAGCTGTGTGGGAACTTGGAGAGGTGTGTGGCCACTTGGAGAGGCGTGTGGCCACTTGGAGAGCTGTGTGGGAACAGTTGAAACTGGAGCAGCAGCATGGCCAGGTGGACTGGGGGGACACATAAACTACTGTGTGGCCACTGTGGCCCCTTGGGAGGCGTGTGGCCACTTTGCCAAAGAGCTGTGTGGGAACTTGGACAGGTGTGTGGCCACAGGGAGAGTGAATCAACCCACCCAGGGGAACTTGGAGAGGTGGAAAAAGGGGTGACAGCCACTTGGACTCCTGGGAGCTGTGTGGGAACTTCAGTAAAGGAGAGGTGTGTGGCCACATGGAGAGGCGTAAAAATGGAGCCCTACTAGGAGAAAGCCCTGCCTCCAGCTGTTTGTAGGGAACTTAGAGGTGGTGTGTGGCTACTTGGAGAGGTGTGAGGCCATGTAATGCTTTTGGAGTAAAGGTGAAATGTGGGAACTTGGAGAGGCTAGTGTAATATGGGAATTTTTTGGAGTCAGGTTCTAGGCCACTTGGAGAGTGTTTATCCGGGAACCGGAAAATAGGAGATTGCAGTAGTAGAAGTGACAAAAGCATGGAACATTTTTGGACAGAAAGTTTCTGATTTGTGCAATGCCACTTGGAGAGGTGTGTGGGATATGTTCTTGGAGAGGTGTGACTGTACAACCATTGGTCAGATTCAACAGGATCTCTTTGTTTGGAGAGCTGTGCGGGAACTTGGAGAGGTGTGTGGCCACTTGGAGAGGTGTGTGGCCACTTGGAAAGGTATGTGGGAACTTGGAGAGGTGTGTGGGAACTTGGAGAGCTGTGTGGGAACTTGGAGAGATGTGTGGCCACTTGGAGAGGTGTGTGGCCACTTGGAGAGGTATGTGGGAACTTGGAGAGAGTGGGGAACTTGGAGAGGCGTGTGGCCACTTGGAGAGGTCTGTGGGAACTTGGAGAGGTCTGTGGGAACTTGGAGAGGACAGTGGGAACTTGGAGAGGTCTCTGGGAACTTGGAGAGGTGTGTGGGAACTTGGAGACGCGTGTGGGAACTTGGAGAGGTCTGTGGGAACTTGGAGAGGTGTGTGGCCACTGGCCACTTGGAGAGGCGAGTGGCCACTTGGAGAGGCGTGTGGGAACTTGGAGAGATGTGTGGGAACTTGGAGAGGCGTGTGGCCACTGGCCACTTGGAGAGGCGTGTGGCCACTGGCCACTTGGAGAGGTGTGTGGCCACTGGCCACTTGGAGAGGTGTGTGGCCACTTGGAGAGGTGTGTGGCCACTGGCCACTTGGAGAGGTGTGTGGCCACTTGGAGAGGTGTGTGGGAACTTGGAGAGGCGTGTAGCCACTTGGAGAGGTGTGTGGGAACTTGGAGAGGTGTGTGGGAACTTGGAGAGGCGTGTGGCCACTTGGAGTGGTGTGTGGGAACTTGGAGAGATGTGTGGGAACTTGTAGAGGTGTGTGGGAACTTGGAGAGGCGTGTTGCCACTTGGAGAGGTGTGTGGGAACTTGGAGAGGTGTGTGGGAACTTGGAGAGGCGTGTGGCCACTTGGAGAGGTGTGTGGGAACTTGGAGAGGCGTGTGGGAACTTGGAGAGGCGTGTGGGAACTTGGAGAGGTCTGTGGGAACTTGGAGAGGTGTGTGGCCACTGGCCACTTGGAGAGGCGTGTGGCCACTTGGAGAGGCGTGTGGGAACTTGGAGAGGTGTGTGGGAACTTGGAGAGGCGTGTGGCCACTGGCCACTTGGAGAGGCGTGTGGCCACTGGCCACTTGGAGAGGTGTGTGGCCACTGGCCACTTGGAGAGGTGTGTGGCCACTGGGCACTTGGAGAGGTGTGTGGCCACTTGGAGAGGTGTGTGGCCACTTGGAGAGGCGTGTGGCCACTGGCCACTTGGAAAGGTGTGTGGCCACTTGGAGAGGTGTGTGGCCACTTGTAGAGGTGTGTGGGAACTTGGAGAGGCCTGTGGCCACTTGGAGAGGTGTGTGGGAACTTGGAGAGGTGTGTGGGAACTTGGAGAGGCGTGTGGCCACTTGGAGAGGTGTGTGAGAACTTGGAGAGGTGTGTGGGAACTTGGAGAGGTGTGTGGGAACTTGGAGAGGTGTGTGGCCACTTGGAGATGTGTGTGGCCACTTGGAGATGCGTGTGGCCACTTGGAGAGGCGTGTGGCCACTTGGAGAGGTGTGTGGGCACTTGGAGAGGCGTGTGGCCACTTGGAGAGGTGTGTGGGCACTTGGAGAGATGTGTGGGAACTTGGAGAGGTGTGTGGGAACTTGGAGAGGCGTGTTGCCACTTGGAGAGGTGTGTGGGAACTTGGAGAGGTGTGTGGGAACTTGGAGAGGCGTGTGGCCACTTGGAGAGGTGTGTGAGAACTTGGAGAGGTGTGTGGGAACTTGGAGAGGTGTGTGGGAACTTGGAGAGGTGTGTGGCCACTTGGAGATGTGTGTGGCCACTTGGAGATGCGTGTGGCCACTTGGAGAGGCGTGTGGCCACTTGGAGAGGTGTGTGGGCACTTGGAGAGGCGTGTGGCCACTTGGAGAGGTGTGTGGGCACTTGGAGACAGCAGTTTGACCTCTTTCTCAAACCCTTGACATTTGTTGAACCCCAAACTATTCCCTTTTAATTGCTACCATGGTTATGCATATGCTTTCCATACTTCTTCTGTAAGGAACATTTCAGTGTAGCTCTGTCCACATAGGAGAATTTCCAACAGTGTAAAGAGTTAATAACAAACAAACATGTCCCTCCAGGAAGTGTTTGACACTCTGCTTCAGGATGCGTCCCCTTGTAAAATGGTTTTCAACTGAGTGGAATTAACTCTGTTGATTTTCTCCAGATTTACAATCTTCCAGCCATTCTGAGCAAGAAAGAAGAGAGTAAGTATTTTATACTACACACCACATGTCAAATATACTATACGACATATGTACAATATACTACACAACACATGTACAATATACTATACAACACAAGTATAATATACTACACAACACAAGTATAATATACTACTAATAATAATAATATATGCCATTTAGCAGACGCTTTTATCCAAAGCGACTACTACACAACACATGCCAAATGTACTACACAACACATGCCAAATGTACTACACAACACATGTCAAATATACTACACAACACATGTCAAATATACTACACAACACATGTACAATATACTATACAACACAAGTACAATATACTACACAACACAAGTATAATATACTACACAACACATGTGCATGTCAAATATACTACACAACACATGTGCAATATACTACACAACACATGTCAAATATACTACACAACACATGTGCAATATACTACACAACACATGTGCAATATACTACACAACACATGTCAAGTATACTACACAACACATGTCAAATATACTACACAACACATGTGCAATATACTACACAACACATGTCAAATATACTACACAACACATGTGCAATATACTACACAACACATGTCAAATATACTACACAACACATGTGCAATATACTACACAACACATGTGCAATATACTACACAACACATGTGCAATATAGTATAGTTCTGACTCTCCTAGATGTACTAAGAGTGAATAATATGTGTAATAACAGATGCATTATCTAATTCTAACCCTTGTTGTTGTTGTTGTTGTCTGTTGCCATCCACTTCTACTTATTAACTCCGTTAGAGTCATTGGAATAGTGTGGATCATCATTAGTACACACTCTCTGTGTGAGAGAACAGCTGCAATCACACCACTCTGAGTATTTCTCCACAATCGCCCCCTATTCCCTCTGTGTAGTGCACTACTTTTCAACAGAGCCCCGTGGGAACCTAGTGTTCTGTGTATTGAACCCAGTCAACCCTGCTCCTTTGTGTTCCCTGTGTTACAGCGTACCTAAACGAGGCAGGGTTTAATTTTGTGAGGAAATGCATTGACTTGGTGGAGGTACGAGGTGAGTCATCACAGCAGCCATTTTTTATCCCTCTTCTCCTGGGCTTCAGCTGTCAAAATAGAACTGCTGAACTCAGTCTCACTGTCTCTCCTACATGACCAAACACGGTAACCAACACCACTCTTCATTAATGTGTGTGTGTGTGTGTGTGTGTGTGTGTGTGTGTGTGTGTGTGTGTGTGTGTGTGTGTGTGTGTGTGTGTGTGTGTGTGTGTGTGTGTGTGTGTGTGTGTGTGTGTGTGTGTGTGTGTGTGTGTGTGTGTGTGTGTGTGTGTGTGTGTGTGTGTGTGTGTGTGTGTGTGTGTGTGTGTGTGTGTGTGTGTGTGTTTCAGTGGTGTAAAGTACTTAAGTAAAAATACTTTAAAGTACTACTTAAGTAGTATTGGGGGGATATCTGTACTTTACTTTACTATTTATAGTTTTTGCCAACTTTTACTTCACCACATTCCTAAAGAAAATGATGCTATTTTTACTCCATACATTTAGCCTGACACCCAAAAGTACTCGTCATATTTAGCCGTTTTCCCTAATGCCTCTGATCTGGCAGACTCACTAATCATAACTTAATTTGTCAATTATTTCTGAATGTTGGAGTGTGCCCCTGGCTATTTATTCTTCAATAAAAAAAATGTTTTAAACAAGACAATTGTGCCGTCTGGTTTGCGAAATATAAAGAATTTGAAATTATTTATACTTTTACTTGTGATACTTAAGTATATTTTAGGAACTCCATGTACTTGTGATACTTAAGTATACTTAAAACCAAATACTTTTAGACTTTTACTCAAGTCGTATTTTACTGGGTGACTTTCACATTTCCTGGAGTCATTTTCTATGAAGGTATCTTTACATTTACTGTAGTCATTGTCTATGAAGGTATCTTTACATTTACTGTAGTCATTGTCTATGAAGGTATCTTTACATTTACTGTAGTCATTGTCTATGAAGGTATCTTTACATTTCCTGAAGTATGACAACTGAGGACTCTTGGTGTGTCTGTGTGATCTCATAGGGATCAGCACGTTGGGCCTCTACAGAATAGGAGGGGTGAACTCTAAGGTCCAGAAGTTGATGACCACTGTGTTTGGTAAGTAGCCTCTGCTCTCTCTCTCCCTTTCACTCTCTCTCCATCTCTCTCTTTCTCTCTCTTCCTCCCTCCCTCTCTCAATTCAATTCAAGGGCTTTATTGGCGTGGGAAACTCTAGTGAGTTTGTATATAGTGTGTATATACAGTCTAGTGAGTGTGTATATAGTGTGTATATATGTATATATATATATATATATATATATATATATATATATATATATATATATATATATATATATATATATATATATATATATATATATATATAGTCTAGTGAGTGTGTATATAGTGTGTATCTATAGTCTAGTGAGTGTGTATATAGTGTGTATATATAGTCTAATAAGTGTGTATATAGTGTGTATATATAGTCTAGTAAGTGTGTATATAGTGTGTATATAGTGTGTATATATTGTCTAGTGAGTGTGTATATAGTGTGTATATATAGTCTAGTGAGTGTGTATATAGTGTGTATATATAGTCTAGTGAGTGTGTATATAGTGTGTATATATAGTCTAGTCAGTGTGTATATAGTGTGTATATATAGTCTAATAAGTGTGTATATATAGTCTAGTAAGTGTGTATATAGTGTGTATATATAGTCTAGTAAGTGTGTATATAGTGTGTATATAGTGTGTATATATTGTCTAGTGAGTGTGTATATAGTGTGTATATATAGTCTAGTGAGTGTGTATATAGTGTGTATATATAGTCTAGTGAGTGTGTATATAGTGTGTATATATAGTCTAGTCAGTGTGTATATAGTGTGTATATATAGTCTAATAAGTGTGTATATAGTGTGTATATATAGTCTAGTAAGTGTGTATATAGTGTGTATATATAGTCTAGTAAGTGTGTATATAGTGTGTATATACAGTCTAGTGAGTGTGTATATAGTGTGTATATATGTATATATATATATATATATATATATATATATATATATATATATATAGTCTAGTGAGTGTGTATATAGTGTGTATCTATAGTCTAGTGAGTGTGTATATAGTGTGTATATATAGTCTAATAAGTGTGTATATAGTGTGTATATATAGTCTAGTAAGTGTGTATATAGTGTGTATATAGTGTGTATATATTGTCTAGTGAGTGTGTATATAGTGTGTATATATAGTCTAGTGAGTGTGTATATAGTGTGTATATATAGTCTAGTGAGTGTGTATATAGTGTGTATATATAGTCTAGTCAGTGTGTATATAGTGTGTATATATAGTCTAATAAGTGTGTATATAGTGTGTATATATAGTCTAGTAAGTGTGTATATAGTGTGTATATATAGTCTAGTGAGTGTGTATATAGTGTGTATATATAGTCTAGTCAGTGTGTATATAGTGTGTATATATAGTCTAGTCAGTGTGTATATAGTGTGTATATATAGTCTAGTCAGTGTGTATATAGTGTGTATATATAGTCTAGTAAGTGTGTATATAGTGTGTATATATAGTCTAGTGAGTGTTGACCCCTCCACAGTGTTGACCCCTCCACAGTGTTGACCCCTCCACATACAACCAGTGTTGACCCCTCCACAGTGTTGACCCCTCCACATACAACCAGTGTTGACCCCTCCACAGTGTTGACCCCTCCACAGTGTTGACCCCTCCACAGTGTTGACCCCTCCACATACAACCAGTGTTGACCCCTCCACAGTGTTGACCCCTCCACATACAACCAGTGTTGACCCCTCCACAGTGTTGACCCCTCCACAGTGTTGACCCCTCCACAGTGTTGACCCCTCCACAGTGTTGACCCCTCCACATACGACATGTGGCTCAGACGCTCGAAAGGATTCCACCTTCCTCCTATTTTGTCCTCTTGCGTGTTTGATGTGTCAGCAGAGGTCGTAGCGGTCTCTCTCTCCTTCTGTCTCTCTCTCCTTCTGTCTCTCTCTCCTTCTGTCTCTCTCTCCTTCTGTCTCTCTCCTTCTGTCTCTCTCTCCTTCTGTCTCTCTCCTTCTTTCTCTTTCTCTTTCTCTCTCCTTCTTTCTCTCTCCTTCTTTCTCTTTCTCTCTTTCTCTCTCTCTCTCTGTCTCTCAATCTCTTTCTCTCTCTCTCTCTCTCTCTCTGTCTCTCTCTCTCTCTCTCACTCTCTCTCTCTCTCTCTCTCTCTCTCTCTCTCTCTCTCTCTCTCTCTCTCTCTCTCTCTCTCTCTCTCTCTCTCTCTCTCTCTCTCTCTCTCTCTCTCTCTCTCTCTCTCTCTCTCTCTCTCTCTCTCTCTCTCAATCTCTGTCTCTCTCTCTCCTTCTTTCTTTCTATCTCTCTCAATCTCTCTCTCTCAATCTCTCTCTCTCTCTCTCAATCTCTCTCTCTCTCTCTCTCTCTCTCTCTCTCTGTCACTCTCTCTCTCTCTCTCAATCTCTCTCTCTGTCTCTCCTTCTTTCTCTCTGTCTCTCTCTCTCTATGTCTCTCTCTCTCTGTCTCTCTCTCTCTCTCTCTCTCTCTCTCTCTCTCTCTCTCTCTCTCTCTCTCTCTCTCTCTCTCTCTCTCTCTCTCTCAATCTCTGTCTCTCTCTCTCTCTCTCTCTCTCTCTCTCTGTCTCTCTCTCTTCTTTCTCTCTGTCTCTCTCTCTCTCTCTCTCTCTCTCTGTCTCTCTCCCTTTCTCTCTTTCTCTCTCTCTCTCTCTCTAATAATAATAATATATGCCATTTAGCAGACGCTTTTATCCAAAGCGACTTACAGTCATGTGTGCATACATTCTACGTATGGGTGGTCCCGGGGATCGAACCCACTACCCTGGTGTTACAAGCGCCATGCTCTACCAACTGAGCTCCCGTCTCTCTCTCTCTCTCTCTCTCTCTCTCTCTCTCTCTCTCTCTCTCTCTCTCTCTCTCTCTCTCTCTCTCTCTCTCTCTCTCTCTCTCTCTCTCTCTCTCTCTCTCTCTCTCTCTCTCTCTCTCTCTCTCTCTCTCTCTCTCTCTGTCTCTCTCCCTTTCTCTGTTTCTCTCTCTCCTTTCTCTCTCTCTCTCTCTCTCTCTCTCTCTCTCTCTCTCTCTCTCTCTCTCTCTCTCTCTCTCTCTCTCTCTCTCTCTCTCTCTCTCTCTCTCTCTCTCTCTCCATATTTGTTCCTTCTGTAACCTTAGTGGCATCAGTTGGTCTGTAAGGATCTGTTAAGATTATGCTATGCTGTCTATCATCCACCTCAGAGGGACCTCTAGTTTTCACTGAAGTCAAAGTGAGAGAGTCAGCTGTGTCAAACAATGTATTGTTGTGTAGTTAATATATATATATATATATAAAACTGAAAAGGATAACTTGTAAGGCCAAACAAACTCTTCATAACCCATAGACCTACGTAGATGCATTACAAACCCCTCATAACCCATAGACCTACGTAGATGCATTACAAACCCCTCATAACCCATAGACCTACGTAGATGCATTACAAACCCCTCATAACCCATAGACCTACGTAGATGCATTTACAAACCCTTCATAACCCATAGACCTACGTAGATGCATTTACAAACCCCTCATAACCCATAGACCTACGTAGATTCATTACAAACCCCTCATAACCCATAGACCTACGTAGATGCATTACAAACCCTTCATAACCCATAGACCTACGTAGATGCATTTACAAACCCCTCATAACCCATAGACCTACGTAGATGCTTTACAAACCCCTCATAACCCATAGACCTACGTAGATGCATTACAAACCCTTCATAACCCATAGACCTACGTAGATGCATTACAAACCCCTCATAACCCATAGACCTACGTAGATGCATTACAAACCCCTCATAACCCATAGACCTACGTAGATGCATTACAAACCCCTCATAACCCATAGACCTACGTAGATGCATTTACAAACCCCTCATAACCCATAGACCTACGTAGATGCATTACAAACCCCTCATAACCCATAGACCTACGTAGATGCTTTACAAACCCTTCATAACCCATAGACCTACGTAGATGCATTACAAACCCCTCATAACCCATAGACCTACGTAGATGCATTTACAAACCCCTCATAACCCATAGACCTACGTAGATGCATTACAAACCCCTCATAACCCATAGACCTACGTTGATGCATTACAAACCCCTCATAACCCATAGACCTACGTAGATGCATTTACAAACCCCTCTTAACCCATAGACCTACGTAGATGCTTTACAAACCCCTCATAACCCATAGACCTACGTAGATGCTTTCCAAACCCTTCATCAGTGATGTCACACTGTACATTTAAGTCCACTACTGAGCTGTGTTCTGGAACGGGTCAGTCAGGTACAGTGTAATTGTGTAAATGGTTGTGTTGTTGTTTTGTATCCCGTAGCAACCAAGGCTCCAGTTGATATGAACCTGGACCCAGACACCTGGGACAACAAGACCATCACCAGCGGCCTGAAGAATTACCTCAGGTACACACACACAGAGATATGCATGGACCTAGGGAATTACCTCAGGTACACACACACAGAGATATGCATGGACCTAGTGAATTACCTCAGGTACACACATACAGAGATATGCATGGACCTAGGGAATTACCTCAGGTACACACACACAGAGATATGCATGGACCTAGTGAATTACCTCAGGTACACACATACAGAGATATGCATGGACCTAGTGAATTACCTCAGGTACACACACACAGAGATATGCATGGACCTAGTGAATTAGCTCAGGTACACACACACAGAGATATGCATGGACCTAGGGAATTACCTCAGGTACACACACACAGAGATATGCATGGACCTAGTGAATTAGCTCAGGTACACACACACAGAGATATGCATGGACCTAGTGAATTAGCTCAGGTACACACACACAGAGATATGCATGGACCTAGGGAATTAGCTCAGGTACACACACACAGAGATATGCATGGACCTAGGGAATTACCTCAGGTACACACACACAGAGATATGCATGGACCTAGGGAATTACCTCAGGTACACACACACAGAGATATGCATGGACCTAGTGAATTACCTCAGGTACACACACACAGAGATATGCATGGACCTAGTGAATTAGCTCAGGTACACACACACAGAGATATGCATGGACCTAGTGAATTACCTCAGGTACACACACACAGAGATATGCATGGACCTAGTGAATTACCTCAGGTACACACACACAGAGATATGCATGGACCTAGTGAATTAGCTCAGGTACACACACACAGAGATATGCATGGACCTAGTGAATTACCTCAGGTACACACACACAGAGATATGCATGGACCTAGTGAATTAGCTCAGGTACACACACACAGAGATATGCATGGACCTAGGGAATTACCTCAGGTACACACACACAGAGATATGCATGGACCTAGTGAATTAGCTCAGGTACACACACACAGAGATATGCATGGACCTAGGGAATTACCTCAGGTACACACACACAGAGATATGCATGGACCTAGTGAATTAGCTCAGGTACACACACACAGAGATATGCATGGACCTAGGGAATTACCTCAGGTACACACACACAGAGATATGCATGGACCTAGTGAATTACCTCAGGTACACACACACAGAGATATGCATGGACCTAGTGAATTACCTCAGGTACACACACACAGAGATATGCATGGACCTAGTGAATTACCTCAGGTACACACACACAGAGATATGCATGGACCTAGTGAATTAGCTCAGGTACACACACACAGAGATATGCATGGACCTAGTGAATTAGCTCAGGTACACACACACAGAGATATGCATGGACCTAGGGAATTACCTCAGGTACACACACACAGAGATATGCATGGACCTAGGGAATTACCTCAGGTACACACACACAGAGATATGCATGGACCTAGTGAATTACCTCAGGTACACACACACAGAGATATGCATGGACCTAGTGAATTAGCTCAGGTACACACACACAGAGATATGCATGGACCTAGGGAATTAGCTGAGGTACACACACACAGAGATATGCATGGACCTAGGGAATTAGCTGAGGTACACACACACAGAGATATGCATGGACCTAGGGAATTACCTCAGGTACACACACACAGAGATATGCATGGACCTAGTGAATTACCTCAGGTACACACACACAGAGATATGCATGGACCTAGTGAATTACCTCAGGTACACACACACAGAGATATGCATGGACCTAGTGAATTACCTCAGGTACACACACACAGAGATATGCATGGACCTAGTGAATTAGCTCAGGTACACACACACAGAGATATGCATGGACCTAGTGAATTACCTCAGGTACACACACAGAGATATGCATGGACCTAGTGAATTACCTCAGGTACACACACACAGAGATATGCATGGACCTAGTGAATTAGCTCAGGTACACACACACAGAGATATGCATGGACCTAGTGAATTACCTCAGGTACACACACACAGAGATATGCATGGACCTAGTGAATTACCTCAGGTACACACACACAGAGATATGCATGGACCTAGTGAATTAGCTCAGGTACACACACACAGAGATATGCATGGACCTAGTGAATTACCTCACACACACAGAGATATGCATGGACCTAGTGAATTACCTCAGGTACACACACACAGAGATATGCATGGACCTAGTGAATTAGCTCAGGTACACACACACAGAGATATGCATGGACCTAGTGAATTACCTCAGGTACACACACAGAGATATGCATGGACCTAGTGAATTACCTCAGGTACACACACACAGAGATATGCATGGACCTAGTGAATTACCTCAGGTACACACACACAGAGATATGCATGGACCTAGGGAATTAGCTGAGGTCATGTTGCCCTACCAGTTGCTCCCTGCTCCTCCCTGCCTAGGAATCATCATGACATTGGCTTAATGCCTTCCTGAAACCCTCCCATCCTTGGTCAACCAGTGTGTGTGTGTGTGTGTGTGTGTGTGTGTGTGTGTGTGTGCGTGCGTGCGTGCGTGCGTGCGTGCGTGCGTGCGTGCGTGCGTGCTCCCTATCAAAGATTGTAAAAGCATGTTGTTGGTGTAAGCGTTATCTGGAGGGAGTTTTCACCATGAATAGTTGAGACGTCTCCCTCTTCATGTTCCCTTTTCATCCACCAGGTGTCTCTCTGAGCCTCTGCTGACCTTTAAGCTCCACAAAGACTTCATCATGGCCGTCAGTAAGTAATACAATGGGGATTAACAGCACACAGCTGCCCTGCAAAACCACTAACTAAACCCTAACCCTTACCCTTACCCTAACCCTACACAGCTGCCCTGCAAAACCACTAACTAAACCCTGACCCTAACCCTTACCCTTACCCTAACCCTAACCCTACACAGCTGCCCTGCAAAACCACTAACTAAACCCTGACCCTTACCTTAACCCTGACCCTTACCCTAACCCTAACACAGCTGCCCTGCAAAACCACTAACTAAACCCTGACCCTTACCTAAACCCTGACCCTAACCTTGACCCTAACCCTTACCTTGACCCTAACCTTGACCCTAACCCTTACCTTGACCCTAACCCTGACCCTTACCTTAACCCTGACCCTAACCCTACACAGCTGCCCTGCAAAACCACTAACCAAACCCTAACCCCAACCCTTACCTTAACCCTAACCCTTACCTTAACCCTGACCCTAACCCTTACCTTAACCCTTACCTTAACCCTGACCCTAACCCTAACCCTACACAGCTGCCCTGCAAAACCACTAACCAAACCCTGACCCTAACCTTAACCCTGACCCTAACCCTTACCTTAACCCTGACCCTTACCTTAACCCTGACCCTAACCCTTACCTAAACCCTGACCCTTACCTTAACCCTGACCCTAACCCTTACCTAAACCCTGACCCTTACCTTAACCCTGACCCTTACCTAAACCTTGACCCTAACCCTTACCTTAACCCTTACCTTAACCCTAACCCTTACCTTAACCTTAACCCTTACCTTAACCCTGACCCTAACCCTACACAGCTGCCCTGCAAAACCACTAACCAAACCCTGACCCTAACCTTAACCCTGACCCTAACCCTTACCTTAACCCTGACCCTAACCCTTACCTTGACCCTTACCTTAACCCTGACCCTAACCCTTACCTAAACCCTGACCCTTACCTTAACCCTGACCCTAACCCTTACCTAAACCCTGACCCTTACCTTAACCCTGACCCTTACCTAAACCTTGACCCTAACCCTTACCTTAACCCTTACCTTAACCCTAACCCTTACCTTAACCCTAACCCTTACCTTAACCCTGACCCTAACCCTTACCTTAACCCTGACCCTAACCCTTACCTAAACCCTGACCCTAACCCTTACCTAAACCCTGACCCAACCCTGAACCTTACCTTAACCCTGACCCTAACCCTTACCTAAACCTTGACCCTAACCCTTACCTAAACCCTGACCCTTACCTTAACCCTGACCCTAACCCTTACCTAAACCCTGACCCTTACCTTAACCCTGACCCTTACCTAAACCTTGACCCTAACCCTTACCTTAACCCTAACCCCCTTAACCTAAACCTTAACCCTGACCCTAACCCTTACCTTAACCCTGACCCTAACCCTTACCTAAACCCTGACCCTAACCCTTACCTAAACCCTGACCCAACCCTGAACCTTACCTTAACCCTGACCCTAACCCTTACCTAAACCTTGACCCTAACCCTTACCTTAACCCTGACCCTAACCCTTACCTTAACCCTAACCCTTACCTTAACCCTGACCCTAACCCTTACCTTAACCCTGACCCTAACCCTGATGCTAACCCTTACTGTGACCCTGACCCTAACCCTTACCTTAACCCTAACCCTTACCTTAACCCTGATGCTAAACCTTACCTAAACCCTGATGCTAAACCTTACCTAAACCCTGATGCTAACCCTTACCGTGACCCTGACCCTAACCCTTACCTTAACCCTGACCCTAACCCTTACCATACGTAGAATGTATGCACACATGACTGTAAGTCGCTTTGGATAAAAGTGTCTGCTAAATGGCATATATTATTATTATATTATTATTATTATTATATATTACCTTAACCCTGACCCTAACCCTAACCCTACACAGCTGCCCTGCAAAACCACTAACCAAACCCTGACCCTAACCTTTACCTTAACCCTGACCCTTACCTTAACTCGACCCTTACCTTAATCCTAACCCTTACCTTAAACCTGACCCTAACCCTAACCTTAACCCTGATGCTAACCCTTACCTTAAACCTGACCCTAACCCTAACCTTAACCCTGACCCTAACCCTTACCTTAACCCTGACCCTTACCTTAACCCTGACCCTTACCTTAACCCTGACCCTAAACCTTACCATAACATTGACCCTTACCTTAACCCTGACCCTAACCCTTTTCGTAACCCTGACCCTAACTCTTACCTTAACCCTGACTCTAACCCTTACCTTAGCCCTAACCCTTTCCTTAGCCCTAACCCTTTAATTAGGAACGCTGACTAGGAACACTGACTAGGAACACTAACTAGGAACGCTGACTAGGAACACTAACTGGGAAAGCTGATTAGGAACGCTGACTAGGAACGCTGACTAGGAACGCTGACTAGGAACGCTGACTAGGAACGCCTACCATGACCACTATCTAGGAACGCTGACTAGGACCACTATCTAGGAACGCTGACTAGGAACGCTGACTAGGAACGCTGACCAGGACCGCTATCTAGGAACACTGACTAGGAACGCCTACCAGGACCACAATCTAGGAACGCTGACTAGGACCACTGACCAGGACCACAATCTAGGAACACTGACTAGGAACGCTGACGAGGAACGCTGACTGGGAACGCTGAGTAGGAATGCTGACTAGGAACACTGACTTGGAACGCTGACTAGGAACGCTGACTAGGAACGCTGACTGGGAACGCTGACTGGGAACGCTGACTAGGAACGCTGACTGGGAAAGCTGACTGGGAACGCTGACTGGGAACGCTGACTAGGAACGCTGACTAGGAACGCTGACTGGGAAAGCTGTGTTTTTTTTCAGTGTGTTTATCATGACTCTGTCCCCCCCATCCTCCCCCCACCTCCCCCTTACCTTAACCCTGACCCTAACCCTTTTCGTAACCCTGACCCTAACTCTTACCTTAACCCTGACTCTAACCCTTACCTTAGCCCTAACCCTTTCCTTAGCCCTAACCCTTTAATTAGGAACGCTGACTAGGAACACTGACTAGGAACACTACCTAGGAATGCTGACTAGGAACACTAACTGGGAAAGCTGACTAGGAACGCTGACTAGGAACGCTGACTAGGAACGCTGACTAGGAACGCCTACCATGACCACTATCTAGGAACGCTGACTAGGACCACTATCTAGGAACGCTGACTAGGAACGCTGACTAGGAACGCTGACCAGGACCGCTATCTAGGAACACTGACTAGGAACGCCTACCAGGACCACAATCTAGGAACGCTGACTAGGACCACTGACCAGGACCACAATCTAGGAACACTGACTAGGAACGCTGACGAGGAACGCTGACTGGGAACGCTGAGTAGGAACACTGACTTGGAACGCTGACTAGGAACGCTGACTAGGAACGCTGACTGGGAACGCTGACTGGGAAAGCTGACTAGGAACGCTGACTGGGAACGCTGACTGGGAACGCTGACTGGGAACGCTGACTGGGAGCGCTGACTAGGAACGCTGACTAGGAACGCTGACTGGGAACGCTGACTGGGAACGCTGACTGGGAATGCTGACTGGGAACGCTGACTGGGAACGCTGACTAGGAACGCTGACTAGGAACGCTGACTGGGAAAGCTGACTAGGAACGCTGACTAGGAACGCTGACTAGGAACGCTGACTGGGAAAGCTGACTAGGAACGCTGACTAGGAACGCTGACTAGGAACGCTGACTAGGAACGCTGACTGGGAACGCTGACTGGGAACGCTGACTAGGAACGCTGACTGGGAACGCTGACTAGGAACGCTGACTGTTGTGTAACTGTTGCTCTCCTCTTGTCCCACGACTCACTTCATCAGCTTTGTGCTGTTTTGTATTTTGTTGTTTGTTTTTGTTTTGTATTAAATTGCAACATACAAAAAAAAATGTTCAATCAATTTAGAAATAGTCTATAATTTAATTTAAGAATTGAAGATATGTTGACGGTAGATTGTTTTGCATATTTCATGGACATGTGATCAAAAACAAGCAGCCATGAAGCTGTCAGTGTGTTTATCATGACTCTGTCCCCCCACCTCCCCCATCCTCCCCCCACCTCCCCACCTTCCCCTTCTCCCCCATCCTCCCCCCACCTCCCCACCTTCCCCTTCTCCCCCATCCTCCCCCTTCTCCCCCATCTCCCCCAACTCCCCCTTCTCCCCCAACTCCCCCTTCTCCCCCATCCTCCCCCTTCTCCCCCATCCTCCCCCTTCTCCCCCACCTCCCCCTTCTCCCCCACCTCCCCTTTCTCCCCCACCTCCCCCTTCTCCCCCCACCTCCCCCTTTCCCCCACCTCCCCCTTCTCCCCCACCTCCCCCTTCTCCCCCACCTCCCCTTTCTCCCCCCACCTCCCCCTTCTCCCCCACCTCCCCCTTTCCCCCCCCACCTCCCCTTCTCCCCCACCTCCCCCTTCCTCCCCCTTCTCCCCCTTCCCCCCACCTCCCCCTTCTCCCCCATCCTCCTCCTTCTCCCCCATCCTCCCCCTTCTCCCCCATCCTCCCCCTTCCCCCATCCTCCCCTATCTCCCCCTTCCCCCCACCTCCCCCATCCTCCCCCTTCTCCCCCATCCTCCCCCATCTCCCCCTCCTCCCCTATCTCCCCCTTCTCCCCCATCCTCCCCTATCTCCCCCTTCTCCCCCATCCTCCCCCTTCTCCCCCATCCTCCCTATCTCCCCCTTATCCCCATCCTCCCCAATCTCCCCCTTCTCCCCCATCCTCCCCTATCTCCCCCTCCTGCCCCCTTCTCCCCCACCTCCCCCTTCTCCCCCATCCTCCCCCTCCCCCTTCTCCCCCATCCTCCCCTTCTCCCCCATCCTCCCCCTTCTCCCCCTCTCCCCCATCCTCCCCCATCTCCCCCTCCTCCCCCATCTCCCCCTCCTCCCCAATCCCCCCCCACCTCCCCCTTCTCCCCCATCCTCCCCCTTCTCCCCCATCTCCCCCTCCTCCCCCACCTCCCCCTTCTCCCCCATCCTCCCCCTTCTCCCCCATCCCCCTCCTCCCCAATCCCCCCACCTCCCCAATCTCCCCCTCCACCCCCATCTCCCCCTCCTCCCCATCTCCCCCTCCTCCCCCATCTCCCCCTCCTCCCCAATCTTCCCCCTCCTTCCCCTTCTTCCCCTTCTCCGCCCCTCCCCCTTCTCCCCCATCCTCAGAGTGTGAAGACCAGAACTACAGGGTTAGGGCCGTCCATGCCTTGGTCCACAAGCTGCCTGAAAGGAACAGGGAGATGATGGAGCTACTGATCAAACACCTCGTTACGTGGGTCTCTCCTAACTGACCTAAAATCACATCCTAAATCTATTGTTGTGGGTCTCTCCTAACTGACCAGTCTAAAATCACATCCTGAATCTATTGTTGTGGGTCTCTCCTAACTGACTAGTCTAAAATCACATCCTAAATCTATTGTTGTGGGTCTCTCCTAACTGGCCAGTCTAAAATCACATCCTAAATCTATTGTTGTGGGTCTCTCCTAACTGACCAGTCTAGAATCACATCCTAAATCTATTGTTGTGGGTCTCTCCTAACTGACCAGTCTAAAATCACATCCTAAATCTATTGTTGTGGGTCTCTCCTAACTGACCAGTCTAAAATCACATCCTAAATCTATTGTTGTGGGTCTCTCCTAACTGACCAGTCTAAAATCACATCCTAAATCTATTGTTGTGGGTCTCTCCTAACTGACCAGTCTAAAATCACATCCTAAATCTATTGTTGTGGGTCTCTCCTAACTGACCAGTCTAAAATCACATCCTAAATCTATTGTTGTGGGTCTCTCCTAACTGACCAGTCTAAAATCACATCCTGAATCTATTGTTGTGGGTCTCTCCTAACTGATCAGTCTAAAATCACATCCTGAATCTATTGTTGTGGGTCTCTCCTAACTGACCAGTCTAAAATCACATCCTGAATCTATTGTTGTGGGTCTCTCCTAACTGACCAGTCTAAAATCACATCCTGAATCTATTGTTGTGGGTCTCTCCTAACTGACCAGTCTAAAATCACATCCTAAATCTATTGTTGTGGGTCTCTCCTAACTGACCAGTCTAAAATCACATCCTAAATCTATTGTTGTGTGTCTCTCCTAACTGACCAGTCTAAAATCACATCCTAAATCTATTGTTGTGGGTCTCTCCTAACTGACCAGTCTAAAATCACATCCTGAATCTATTGTTGTGGGTCTCTCCTAACTGATCAGTCTAAAATCACATCCTGAATCTATTGTTGTGGGTCTCTCCTAACTGACCAGTCTAAAATCACATCCTGAATCTATTGTTGTGGGTCTCTCCTAACTGACCAGTCTAAAATCACATCCTAAATCTATTGTTGTGTAGGGAGATGTCACACTTCATCCAACCGTCTCCCAATCTGAAGGTCCTGCTACCTTAAAGATGAATACACTCTAACTAAGTCTCTCTGGATAAGACAATCTGCTAAGCGACTCAAATGAAAACATTGTGTTCGATGTTTGTTCATCTATAATGTAGTGTGATATTGAAACCTTGTACCATCCTGTCTGATCTGTCTGTGTCTCCACAGAGTGTCCACCCACAGCCAGTTCAACCTGATGACTGTGTCCAACCTGGGTGTGATCTTCGGGCCCACGTTGATGAGGTCACAGGAGGAGACGGTGGCCGCCATGATGAACATTAAATTCCAGAACATCGTGG
This sequence comes from Oncorhynchus gorbuscha, assembly GCF_021184085.1. Classification (NCBI taxonomy): domain Eukaryota; kingdom Metazoa; phylum Chordata; class Actinopteri; order Salmoniformes; family Salmonidae; genus Oncorhynchus; species Oncorhynchus gorbuscha. Next base: position 1,995,597 of record NC_060185.1, read on the forward strand.
TGGAGATTCTCATCGAGAACTTTGACAAGGCAAGAGAGTTTCTGGTTTCTTTGAAATCAGACTGAAATATTGAGCCTGTAAAAATATTTAGTTTGCTGGTAGGGCTCCTGGTCCTGGGTATACGAATGTGTCATATCTTGGGCCTATAGTAGAGGTTTTTAGGTATTTAGGAATGTGTCATGTCTTGGGCCTATAGTAGAGGTTTTTAGGTATTTAGGAATGTGTCATGTCTTGGGCCTATAGTAGAGGTTTTTAGGTATTTAGGTATGTGTCATGTCTTGGGCCTATAGTAGGAGTTTTTAGGTATTTAGGAATGTGTCATGTCTTGGGCCTATAGTAGAGGTTTTTAGGTATTTAGGAATGTAATCATGGCTTGGGCCTATAGTAGGAGTTTTTAGGTATTTAGGAATGTGTCATATCTTGGGCCTATAGTAGGAGTTTTTAGGTATTTAGGAATGTGTCATATCTTGGGCCTATAGTAGAGGTTTTTAGGTATTTAGGTATGTGTCTGACCATGTGACCTAAGCAAGAAACTACCCAGACCCTAGCTAGTTATATACCAATGTAATGCTCAGTTAATAAAACTATTTTTCTCTCCCCTCTCCAGATCTTCCACCAGCCTCCAGACCCCAACGTACCTCTGCCCCAGCCCCAATCCCGACCAAGCTCACGAAGGAGCAGGGCCATCTGCCTGTCCACAGGCCCTAGGAAGCCTCGCAGCATCTACACCCCAACACTGTGCCTTGCAGACGCTGACAGTGAGTCCTACACCTATCCCTAGCACTGCAGGCAATTGTTGCATATCAAATGATACCATATTCCCTGTAGGCCTGTAAACCTATAGCATTCAGATCTGCATCAGATCTGCACCTTCTAATCAGAGACTGATTTAGACCTGGGACACAAGGTGAGTGGAATTCATGATGTGGTAAATCAAAACGCTAGCAGCGGTGCGGATCACATAGGGTCATATTTGAATACCCCTGGAATAGGGGGTCATATCACTCTGCTAGCTAATCTGGCCTGCTGCAGCATTCAAAAGTAGTGCACTATATAGGGAACAGGGTACCATAGGTTGCTGGTCAAAAGTAGTGTACTATATAGGGAACAGGGTGCCATAGGTTGCTGGTCAAAAGTAGTGCACTATATAGGGAACAGGGTACCATAGGTTGCTGGTCAAAAGTAGTGTACTATATAGGGAACAGGGTGCCATAGGTTGCTGGTCAAAAGTAGTGCACTATATAGGGAACAGGGTGCCATAGGTCCCTGGTCAAAAGTAGTGTACTATATAGGGAACAGGGTGCCATAGGTCCCTGGTCAAAAGTAGTGTACTATATAGGGAACAGGGTGCCATAGGTACTACGTATTGAATAAGATTCAGCAGGTTTTAATGATGCTGTGTGTTCCTGGTCCTTGTAACAGGAGACCCGTTCAGCAGGTTTTAATGATGCTGTGTGTTCCTGCTCTCTGGTCCTTGTACAGGTGACACGTTCAGCAGCAGTCCAGGCAGCACCCCCTTGGGAAGCATGGAGTCCCTCTCCTCCCACTCCTCTGAGCAGAACAGCTCCTCCAAGACAACTGGCACTTCCTCCCACCACCAGCCCAAAGACAAGGCTTCCTATCCCCCTGGCCTGTGGCTGGGGATGGGGCAGGGGACGAGCCAGTGGCTCGGCATGGGTCAGGGTACCAGCCTGAAGCAGGGGATGAGTCAGGGGACCAGTATGGGGCAGGAGATGGGTCAGGGGACCAGTATGGGGCAGGAGATGGGTCAGGGCCCAACCCTGGGTCTCCGTCGCTCCCCCTCACAGCTCTCTTCCAACGGGCCAGGGAAGGGAAGCGTCCCATCCTGCCTCAGCAGCCCAGAGTCTAGCTCCAGGGAAGACGTGGAGACAGGGAGGACAGACGGGGAGTCGGAGGGAGATGCTCTGAGTCTGTCCTCAACCAGCACCACAGCTACACCCAGGGGGTCCATCGGCCCGAAGAAAGCCCCCCACTCCCAGACGGATCTCCGGCCGGTGCCCGTGACCCAACTGACCCAGCTGAACCGCTCAGCCGCTCCCTCTCTGAGGTCACTGTATATATCTGAAGGTAAGAGGCCAACATATCTCTGCAAATCAAATCTCTGTGGGGTCATACTTGCGAAACATTAGAAAAGTTTTACGTTTTAGTTTAAGTTTAAGAATCAGCAATTTAAAATCGTTGGCCAAGTTGCACATGATCAAAGACTACATGTTAGCTGTTCTGATTAAATACTGTAACTTGACTCCTTGTAACCTGACTCCTTGTAACCTGACTCCTTGTAATCTGGCTCCCTGAAACCTGGCTCCTTGTAACCTGGCTCCTTGTAAACCTGGCTCCTTGTAACCTGGCTCCTTGTAACCTTACTCCTTGTAACCTGACTCCTTGTAATCTGGCTCCCTGAAACCTGGCTCCTTGTAACCTGGCTCTTTGTAACCTGACTCCTTGTAACCTGACTCCTTGTAATCTGGCTCCCTGAAACCTGGCTCCTTGTAACCTGGCTCCTTGTAACCTGGCTCCTTGTAACCTGGCTCCTTGTAACCTGACTCCTTGTAACCTGACTCCTTGTAACCTGGCTCCCTGTAACCTGGCTCCTTGTAACCTGGCTCCTTGTAACCTGGCTCCTTGTAACCTGGCTCCCTGAAACCTGACTCCTTGTAACCTGACTCCTTGCAACCTGACTCCTAACCTGGCTCCCTGAAACCTGACTCCTTGTAACCTAACTCCTTGTAACCTAACTCCTTGTAACCTGACTCCTAACCTGACTCCTTGTAACCTGACTCCTTGTAACCTGACTCCTAACCTGGCTCCCTGAAACCTGACTCCTTGTAACCTGACTCCTTGTAACCTGGCTCCTTGTAACCTGACTCCTTGTAACCTAACTCCTTGTAACCTAACTCCTTGTAATCTAACTCCTTGTAACCTGACTCCTAACCTGGCTCCCTGAAACCTGACTCCTTGTAACCTGACTCCTTGTAACCTGACTCCTTGTAACCTAACTTCTTGTAACCTAACTCCTTGTAACCTAACTTCTTGTAACCCGACTCCTTGTAACCTGACTCCTTGTAACCTGACTCCTCCATACTAACCATGATTATATCTGGTTAAATCTGTATCAGGCATTTAAAATCGTAAACGTAGTTGGACGTGATCCAACACTTGTTCATGGAAGTGTCCTTAAAACAAAGCCACGATCTGCTATTCCAAGTTACTAAAACGTGCAAGAAATGTTCATGCAATGAGCCCCACCGTTGCTCTGGTGCTATTTAAGACATCTTTTAAACATTGTGTGTTTGAGCTGCAGAATTTTGGGTTGTTTCAATGGATTTGTCTCTTTAACAGAGCGGTGTTTGTGAGACAAGAACAGATCCTGAAGGGCCTCGGGGCTGGGTCTGTTTTCTTTACAAAAACGCCTGTATAGCCAGAATGGTTTGAGCTACACACTATTAAAAGCGATCTATGAAAAGCCGAGACTCACAAACACGCATATGTTTTGCTCTATGACGCACACAAGCTACACAACAGTCGTTACTAGGAAAGACGTTCTTCTACTTAGATCATAGGAAATCCCAGGACAAAGTGTCGATAATACTGTAATAAGCTCAAATAGCTGCTTTCACAAGTTCCGAACTCCCCACAGTTGTCACTGACTAGTTGGATATTAATTTCCCACTGAGAAAACCAGACTTTATTTTTGTTGTTGTTGACGTTTGTCAATAAAACTGATGAATGCAACTGTTCATGTCAAATAGTTTTGTGTTCTACTTATACAACACTTCATTATGAGGTTAAATATAAGGGCTGGATATGGAGATAAATGAAAGTCAGATCAATTAAAAGCCAAGTTTTGCTAGGGTCTCGGGACTGGATGAATAGCTCAAAGTTAGCCAGCCTGCCATTTGCGACAAGTTCGAATCCCAGGTGAGATATAGTTTTTTCGTTATTATAATATAATATATAATTATATTTATTGTGATAGTGTGTTGGAAAGTCAAGTGTAGCCAAAACCTTGTAAATTACAAATATATTTTATGAGAAGCTTCTTGGTCTTACAGACCGACACATAGGCTACTACTACACAGAGGTGTAGAGCCGCTGGTGCCGGAGTGACACTCTGCCACTTCTCACAATGGTGCTCCTTATCAGGTATGAGGATAAGACCCAGATGCAGACCACGTCGAATAAACAATAGTTTAATATTCCAACAGGGGCAGACGGTAGACAAGTCAAGGCAGGCAGGGGTCAGTAAACCAGAGGTGGGGCAACTGTAACGGACGGCAGGCAGGCTCAGGGTCAGGTAGAAACAGGCGACAAAGGACTGTGAAACATGGGTTTGACACTGGACGCATGAAAGGTACGGGGCAACAGAAGATGAACAGCAGAGGTGCTAATACTCTTGGAGATGGGGAACGGGCCAATAAACCGTGGGGAGAGTTTAGTGGATTCCACCGGGAGGGGCAGATCCCGGGTGGATAGCCATACCTTCTACCCGAGACGATATCGGGGAGCCGGGGTCCGATGGCGATCCGCTTGTTGTCGATACCTGGAAGTGGTCTTGAGGAGGGCCGACCGGACAAACATCTGGGCAGAAGGTATGCCGACCTCTTCTCTTCCTGCTCAGTCGAAGAGCGGGGGCTGATACCCCTGGGAACACTCAAACGGTAATAGGCCCGTGGCAGAGCAGGGAAGAGCGGGGGCTGATACCCCTGGGAACACTCAAACGGTAATAGGCCCGTGGCAGAGCAGGGAAGAGCGGGGGCTGATACCCCTGGGAACACTCAGGTAATGGGCCCAAGGCAGAACAGGGAAGAGCGGGGGCTGATACCCCTGGGAACACTCAAACGGTAATAGGCCCGTGGCAGAGCATGGAAGAGCACCCCTGGAACACTCAAGGCTAATAGGCCCCCAGGGAAGAGCGGGGGAACACTGGGAACACGGTAATAGGCCCAAGGCAGAGCAGGGAAGAGCGGGGGCTGATACCCCTGGGAACACTCAAACGGTAATAGGCCCAAGGCAGAGCAGGGAAGAGCGGGGGCTGATACCCCAGGGAACACTCAGGCAATAGGCCCGTGGCAGAGCAGGGAAGAGCAGGGGCTGGCAGAGCAGGGAAGAGCGGGCTGATACCCCTGGGATACCCCTGGGAACACTCAGGTAATAGGCCCGTGGCAGAGCAGGGAAGAGCGGGGCCTGATACCCCTGGGAACACTCAGGTAATAGGCCCGTGGCAGAGCAGGGAAGAGCGGGCTGATACCCCTGGGAACACTCAGGTAATAGGCCCGTGGCAAAGCAGGGAAGAGCGGGGGCTGATACCCCTGGGAACACTCAGGTAATAGGCCCGTGGCAGAGCAGGGAAGAGCGGGGGCTGATACCCCAGGGAACACTCAGGTAATAACTGGGAACACTCAGGTAATAGGCCCGTGGCAGAGCAGGGAAGAGCGGGGCCTGATACCCCTGGGAACACTCAGGTAATAGGCCCGTGGCAGAGCAGGGGGCACCCCTGGGGGAAGAGCAGGGAAGAGCGGGGGCTGATACCCCTGGGAACACTCAGGTAATAGGCCCGTGGCAGAGCAGGGAAGAACGGGGGCTGATACCCCTGGGAACACTCAGGTAATAGGCCCGTGGCAGAGCAGGGAAGAGCGGGCGCTGATACCCCTGGGAACACTCAGGTAATAGGCCCGTGGCAGAGCAGGGAAGAGCGGGGGCTGATACCCCTGGGAACCCTGGGAACACTACCCCTGGGAACAACGGTAATAGGCCCGTGGCAGAGCAGGGAAGAGCGGGGGCTGATACCCCTGGGAACACTCAGGTAATAGGCCCGTGGCAGAGCAGGGAAGAGCGGGGGCTGATACCCCTGGGAACACTCAGGTAATAGGCCCGTGGCAGAGCAGGGAAGAGCGGGCGCTGATACCCCTGGGAACACTCAAACGGTAATAGGCCCAAGGCAGAGCAGGGAAGGATGTTGCGGGCGTATTCCACCCACGCCAGTTGCTGACTCCAGGTGGTGGGGTTGGCGGATACCAGACAGTGCAGGGTGGTCTCAAGGTCCTGGTTGGCTTTCTCCGACTGGTCGTTAGCCTGGGGTTGGAAACCGGGGGACAGGCTGGACGACGACCCTATGAGGGTGCAGAACGCTGTCCAGAACCGGGACGAGAACTGAGGGCCGCGGTCAGAGACCATGTCCACAGGCAGTCCATGGATCCAGAAGATGTGCTGCACCATGAGCTGAGCAATCTCCTTGGTAGAGGGTAACTTGGGGAGAGGAAGGAAGTGGGCAGCCTTAGAAAAGCGATCCACCACGACCAGGTTGCCATCATACTGGGGGAGACCCATGACAATGTCCAGGGAGATGTGAGACCAGGGGCGATGATGGATGGGCAGAGGTTGGAGGAGACCAGCCGGAGTTGTCGAGGGGTCTTGTTCCGTGCAAAGACTGTGCAAGCAGTGACAAAGGCGGAGACGTCCAGAACCATGGTAGGCCACCAAAGGCCTGGAGGAATGGGCTCCAGGACCACAGAGCAGACAGCGTCAGGCACGAACGTCTGGTTATCAGAGTTCGGCTGGGACCACTGCGCCTCCCAGACCTGTTTCCTGATACCCCAGCTGAGTGCCGTTGCCAGACACGAGGAGGAAAGGATGGTCTCAGGCTCCGGGGTGGTAACCTTGGGGTTATAGCAGCGAGACAGGGCATCCGTCTTGACGTTCTTGGCCCCCGGCCAGTAGGAGAGGTAAAAGTTGAACCGGGTAAACAGCACGGCCCATCTCTCCTGGAGTTGAGACACTTGGCGGTGTGGTTGGTCCACACAATGAACGGATGTTTCGTCCCTTCGAGCCAGTGCCTCCATTCCTCCATTGCCATTGCGAGAAGCTCCCGATTCTCCACATCGTAATTTCTCTCCTTGGCGGTGAGGTGGTAGAAGAAGTAGGCGCAGGGATGCAGCTTAGGGTCCAGGGCAGAGCGTTGGGACAGAAAAGCCCCCACTCCGAAATCCGAAGTAACGGTCTCCACCACGAACTGACGAGAAGGGTCCGGATGAAACAGGATCGGAGCCGTGGTGAAGCGGTGTCTAAGGTCCTTGGTAGAGTTGAGGACAGACAGGGGAGAAGCAAAGGGTGATGATAACCACAGATAAAGCAACAATAAAAGTTGACGAACCCCAAGAAGCGTTGCAGCTGCACCCTGGATGTAGGCTGTGGCCAATCCACCACCACTTTCACTTTTCACCTTGATGCTCCCAGCAGAGATGATGTAGTCCAGAAAGGGAATGATGGAGCGATGGAATTCACACTTTTCCACCTTAATGAACAACTGGTTCTCCAGAAGGTGCTGGAGAACCTGCCGGACATGGAGCATGTGTTCTTGGGGGAAGCGGGAGAAGACGAAGTCATCAATGTAGACCAAGACGAACCGGTTCAGCATGTCGCGGAGAACGTCATTCACCAGAGCCTGGAACACGGCAGGGGAGTTGGTAAGGCCAAAGGGCATGACCAGATATTCGTAGTGGCCGCTGGCCGCGTTGAAGGCGGTCTTCCACTCGTCCCCATCTCATATCCGCACCAGGTGGTAGGCGTTACATAGATCCAGCTTGGAGAACACAGTGGCCCCCTGGAGCGGCTCGACGGCAGAGGAGATGAGTGGTAGCAGGTAACGGTTCTTAACAGTGATGTCATTGAGCCCCCGGTAGTCAATGCACAGAATTGTTCCAGCAGCATGTCCAACTCTCTGTCATGGCGCTCGGCCAACGTTTGGACCCCTCCATCAGCCCACAAAGCAATTCCTTGTGCCTACCAATGGAGGCTCCTTTTAAAATATATATATTTCACCTTTATTTAACCAGCTAGGCAAGTTGAGAACAAGTTCTCATTTACAATTGCGAGCTGGCCAAAATAAGGCAAAGCAGTTCGACACATCCAATAACACATGGAGTAAAACAAACATACAGTCAATAATACAGTAGAAAAATATGTCTATGTACAATGTGAGCAATTGAGGTGAGATAAGGGAGGTAAAGGCAAAAAAGTCCATGATGGCAAAGTAAATACAATATAGCAAGTAAAATACTGGAATGGTTGATTTGCAGTAGAAGAATGTGCAAAGTAGAGATATAAATAATTGGGTGCAAAGAAGCAAAATAAATAAATAAATACAGTAGGGAGAGAGGTAGTTCTTTGGGCTAAATTATAGATGGGCTATGTACAGGTTCAGTAATCTGTGAGCTGCTCTGACAGCTGGTGCTTAAAGCTAGTGAGGGAGATAAGTGTTTCCAGTTTCAGAGATGTTTGTAGTTCGTTCCAGTCATTGGCAGCAGAGAACTGGAAGGAGAGGCGGCCAAAGGAAGAATTGGTTTTGGGGGTGACCAGAGAGATATAGCTGCTGGAGCGCATTCTACAGGTGGGTGCTGCTATGGTGACCAGTGAGCTGAGATAAGAGGGGACTTTACCTAGCAGGGTCTTGTAGATGACCTGGAGCCAGTGGGTTCGGCGACGAGTATGAAACGAGGGCCAGCCAACGAGAGCATACAGGTTGCAGTGGTGGGTAGTATATGGGGCTTTGGTGACAAAACGGATGGCACTGTGATAGATTGCATCCAATTTATTGAGTAGGGTATTGGAAGCTATTGTGTAAATGACATCGCCAAAGTCGAGGATTGGTAGGATGGTCAGTTTTACAAGGGTATGTTTGGCAGCATGAGTGAAGGATGCTTTGTTGCGAAATAGGAAGCCAATTCTAGATTTAACTTCGGATTGGATATGTTTGATGTGAGTCTGTAAGGAGAGTTTACAGTCTAACCAGACACCTAGGTATTTGTAGTTGTCCACATATTCTAAGTCAGAGCCGTCCAGAGTAGTGATGTTGGACAGGCGGGTAGGTGCAGGCAGCGATCGGTTGAAGAGCATGCATTTAGTTTTACTTGTATTTAAGAGCAATTGGAGGCCATGGAAGGAGAGTTGTATGGCATTGAAGCTTGCCTGGAGATTTGTTAACACAGTGTCCAAAGAAGGGCCAGAAGTATACAGAATGGTGTCATCTGCGTAGAGGTGGATCAGAGACTCACAAGCAGCAAGAGCGAAATCATTGATATATACAGAGAAAAGAGTCGGTCCAAGAATTGAACCCTGTGACACTCCCATAGAGACTGCCAGAGGCCTGGACAGCAGACCCTCCGATTTGACACACTGAACTCTGTCTGCAAAGTAATTGGTGAACCAGGCAAGGCAGTCATCCGAAAAACCGAGGCTACTGAGTCTGCCGATAAGAATATGGTGATTGACAGAGTCGAAAGCCTTGGCAAGGTCGATGAAGACGGCTGCACAGTACTGTCTTTTATCGATGGCGATTATGATATCGTTTAGTACCTTGAGCGTGGCTGAGGTGCACCCATAACCGGCTCTAAAATCAGATTGCATTGAATGTACGGTGGGATTCGAGATGGTCGGTGACCTGTTTGTTGACTTGGCTTTCGAAGACCTTAGATAGGCAGGGCAGGATGGATATAGGTCTGTAACAGTTTGGGTCTAGGGTGTCTCCCCCTTTGAAGAGCTTTCCAGTCCTTGGGGATCTCAGACGATATGAAAGAGAGGTTGAACAGGCTGGTAATAGGGGTTGCGACAATGGCGGCGGATAATTTCAGAAATAGAGGGTCCAGATTGTCAAGCCCAGCTGATTTGTACGGGTCCAGGTTTTGCAGCTCTTTCAGAACATCTGCATGTCATGGGAACAGCTAACATGTAGCCTTTGATCATGTGCAACAATATTGTCACGCCTTGGTCTTAGTATTTTGTGTTTTCGTTATTTATTTGGTCAGGCCAGGGTGTGACATGGGTTTATTGTGTTGTCTTATTGGGGTTTTGTAGGCATTGGGATTGCGGCTGAGTCGGGGTGTAGCATAGGCTTGGCTGCCTGAGGCGGTTCTCAATCAGAGTCAGGTGATTCTCGTTGTCTCTGATTGGGAACCATATTTAGGTAGCCTGGGTTTCACTGTGTGTTTCGTGGGTGATTGTTCCTGTCTCTGTGTTTGTTGTCACAAGATAGGCTGTATAGGTTTTCGCGTTTCGTTTGTTGTTTTGTATATTTAGTTATTTCATGTATCGTTCATCATTTTGATTAAAGAACATGAGTAACCACCACGCCACATTTTGGTCCGACTCTCTTTCTACAGACGAACGCCGTTACAGATATGTCAACGACTTTAATCGGCTGATGTTTCATCTTTTTTCGAATGTTCTCGCGTGTGGCCCCTCTATGACTCTTTGAAGTAGGACACATCTCTGTTATATATTCCTCCATTCAGGTACAGAGGTTTTTTACTTCTTTCCTTCTGTAGCTCAGTTGGTAGAGCATGGCGCTTGAAACGCCAGGGTAGTGGGTTCGATCCCCGGGACCACCCATACGTAGAATGTATGCACACATGACTGTAAGTCGCTTTGGATAAAAGCGTCTGCTAAATGGCATATATTATATATTATTGTTTTCCATTATTCCTTCAAGTGTTTTGCCTGCAGTAATATCATCAAATCTTCAAGCCTCACATGCTATTACCATTAGCAATAGTACTATTTAAAAAACGCCTTTATAGCATTCCATTCTCTTACACGTTCCTTTGACTCATGAGGATTCATGCTTGCAGTCACTAAGATTCGTTTTTCTGTCTTGTTAAAAAAACTTTTAAAAAATGAAATTCTAAAGCAAAGGAAAACTATTCATATCCTCTTCACAACAGAGACAGAGGTCCTACGTTATTACTGTACTCCTCCACAGATAAAGATGACCATCGTGTTCCCATTGAATACTCATCGTGATCAATATGATAAACCTTGCTTTGACAGTCTACTGCTTGGCTGTGTCCCAAATTCCACCCTATTTGGGCAGTTAAAAACCTTGGACCTATAGTAGTGTAGTAGACAGGACATATAGTAGTGTAGTAGACAGGGCCTATAGTAGTGTAGTAGACAGGACATATAGTAGTGTAGTAGACAGGACCTATAGTAGTGTAGTAGACAGGGCCTATAGTAGTGTAGTAGACAGGACCTATAGTAGTGTAGTAGACAGGGCCTATAGTAGTGTAGTAGACAGGGCCTATAGTAGTGTAGTAGACAGGACCTATAGTAGTGTAGTAGACAGGACATATAGTAGTGTAGTAGACAGGGCCTATAGTAGTGTAGTAGACAGGGCATATAGTAGTGTAGTAGACAGGGCATATAGTAGTGTAGTAGACAGGACATATAGTAGTGTAGTAGACAGGACATATAGTAGTGTAGTAGTACAGGGCCTATAGTAGTGTAGTAGACAGGGCCTATAGTAGTGTAGTAGACAGGGCCTAGACAGGGCCTATAGTAGTGTAGTAGACAGGGCCTATAGTAGTGTAGTAGACAGGGCATATAGTAGTGTAGTAGACAGGACATATAGTAGTGTAGTAGACAGGGCCTATAGTAGTGTAGTAGACAGGGCCTATAGTAGTGTAGTAGACAGGGCATATAGTAGTGTAGTAGACAGGACATATAGTAGTGTAGTAGACAGGGCATATAGTAGTGTAGTAGACAGGACATATAGTAGTGTAGTAGACAGGGCCTATAGTAGTGTAGTAGACAGGGCATATAGTAGTGTAGTAGACAGGACATATAGTAGTGTAGTAGACAGGGCCTATAGTAGTGTAGTAGACAGGGCATATAGTAGTGTAGTAAACAGGGCCTATAGTAGTGTAGTAGACAGGGCCTATAGTAGTGTAGTAGACAGGGCCTATAGTAGTGTAGTAGACAGGGTCTATAGTAGTGTAGTAGACAGGGCCTATAGTAGTGTAGTAGACAGGGTCTATAGTAGTGTAGTATTGCACAATAGAGAATTGGGATCCATTTTGTACTCACTGAGGTGCTTATCTCTTCCCCAAGGCCGTAGGAGTCTGGCAGGTTCAGTCCAGAGTCTGTCTGCCGAGACGCTGGACCAGAAAGACCAACAGAAGGATCGGAAGGAGAGTGTAGAGTCTACAGACCCCCCAGACCGCCCTCCTAAACTAGTCACCCGTCGGAGATTGGACAGACCGGACAAGATGGAGTCCTCCAGCAACGGATACCAGAGACCAGGATCAGTGTAATGGACATGACGCTACTACAGTACACACACACACACACACACACACACACACACACACACACACACACACACACACACACACACACACACACACACACACACACACACACACACACACACACACACACACACACACACACACACACACACACACACACACACAGAATAAACAGCCCTTAAAACACACAGTTTTTCTCTGCGAGACAGATCTTACTGTGAACCTTCCTCCTGTTGTGTGTGTGTGTGTGTGTGTGTGTGTGTGTGTGTGTGTGTGTGTGTGTGTGTGTGTGTGTGTGTGTGTGTGTGTGTGTGTGTGTGTGTGTGTGTGTGTGTGTGTGTGTGTGTGTGTGTGTGTGTGTGTGTGTGTGTTTGTGCCTGTGCGTGCGGGTGTGTGTGTGCTGTGAGATTTATGTGTTTTTCCTATCAGTTGGAGAGTCAGTCTGGTTTTATTCCGCTCTGCCTGCTGCTGGGTTGATGTGACCCAGCTCTCCACTCTCCCCCTCTCTTTCTTCTGCCTCTTTCTCTCTCTCTCACGGGGAAGGACAAAGGGAGGGACATGGGAGGGACATGGGAGGGATACGGGGAGGGACATTGGAGGATACGGGGAGGGACATGGGAGAGATACGGGGAGGGACACAGGGAGGACACGGGGAGGGACATGGGAGAGACACGGGGAGGATACGGGGAAGGACATGGGAGAGACACGGGGAGGATACGGGGAAGGACATGGGAGAGACATGGGAGAGACACGGGGAGGGACATGGGAGGGACATGGGAGAGACACGGGGAGGATACGGGGAAGGACATGGGAGAGACACGGGGAGGATACGGGGAAGGACATGGGAGAGACATGGGGAGGATACGGGGAGGGACATGGGAGGGACATGGGAGAGACACGGGGAGGGACATGGGAAGGACATGGGAGGGACACGGGGAGGGACATGGGAGGGACATGGGAGAGACACAGGGAGGGACATGGGAATGACATGGGAGGGACATGGGGAGGACATGGGAGGGACATGGGAGAGACAAAGGGAGGGACACAGGGAGAGACACAGGGAAGTGTTCAGCAGTCTGATGGCTTGTACATTGAAACTGTGTCAGAGCCTGTTGATATCAAACCTCATGCTCCGATACCGTCTGCCCCATGGTAAGGGAGAGAACAGCTCGTGCCTGAGGTGGTTGGCATCCATGATGATGCTGTGGGCCTTCCTCAGGCACCTCCTAAGGGCCTCCTCTCGACTGTCTTCAGTTGTCCTGTAGGGTAAAGCCTCCTCTCCTGTGTCGTGAGTTGCCCTGTAGGGTAAAGCCTCCTCTCCTGTGTCGTGAGTTGCCCTGTAGGGTAAAGCCTCCTCTCCTGTGTTGTGAGTTGCCCTGTAGGGTAAAGCCTCCTCTCCTGTGTCGTGAGTTGCCCTGTAGGGTAAAGCCTCCTCTCCTGTGTCGTGAGTTGCCCTGTAGGGTAAAGCTTCCTCTCCTGTGTCGTGAGTTGCCCTGTAGGGTAAAGCCTCCTCTCCTGTGTCGTGAGTTGCCCTGTAGGGTAAAGCCTTCTCTCCTGTGTCGTGAGTTGCCCTGTAGGGTAAAGCCTTCTCTCCTGTGTCGTGAGTTGCCCTGTAGGGTAAAGCCTCCTCTCCTGTGTCGTGAGTTGCCCTGTAGGGTAAAGCCTCCTCTCCTGTGTCGTGAGTTGCCCTGTAGGGTAAAGCCTCCTCTCCTGTGTCGTGAGTTGCCCTGTAGGGTAAAGCTTCCTCTCCTGTGTCGTGAGTTGCCCTGTAGGGTAAAGCCTCCTCTCCTGTGTCGTGAGTTGCCCTGTAGGGTAAAGCCTCCTCTCCTGTGTCGTGAGTTGCCCTGTAGGGTAAAGCCTCCTCTCCTGTGTCGTGAGTTGCCCTGTAGGGTAAAGCTTCCTCTCCTGTGTCGTGAGTTGCCCTGTAGGGTAAAGCCTCCTCTCCTGTGTCGTGAGTTGCCCTGTAGGGTAAAGCTTCCTCTCCTGTGTCGTGAGTTGCCCTGTAGGGTAAAGCCTTCTCTCCTGTGTCGTGAGTTGCCCTGTAGGGTAAAGCCTCCTCTCCTGTGTCGTGAGTTGCCCTGTAGGGTAAAGCCTCCTCTCCTGTGTCGTGAGTTGCCCTGTAGGGTAAAGCCTTCTCTCCTGTGTCGTGAGTTGCCCTGTAGGGTAAAGCCTCCTCTCCTGTGTCGTGAGTTGCCCTGTAGGGTAAAGCCTCCTCTCCTGTGTCGTGAGTTGCCCTGTAGGGTAAAGCCTCCTCTCCTGTGTCGTGAGTTGCCCTGTAGGGTAAAGCCTCCTCTCCTGTGTCGTGAGTTGCCCTGTAGGGTAAAGCCTTCTCTCCTGTGTCGTGAGTTGCCCTGTAGGGTAAAGCCTTCTCTCCTGTGTCGTGAGTTGCCCTGTAGGGTAAAGCCTTCTCTCCTGTGTCGTGAGTTGCCCTGTAGGGTAAAGCCTCCTCTCCTGTGTCGTGAGAGCTGGTTCTACACCTTGGAGGGGAAGGCAGAGGAGGGGGAAGGAAGGGGAAGGCAAAGGAAGGGGAAGGCAGAGGAGGGGGAAGGAAGGGGAAGGCAGAGGAGGGGGAAGGAAGGGGAAGGGAAGGCTGGCCTCTTGCCTGCCTGGTAACGGAAGGGAAAGGGAAGGCTGGCCTCTTGCCTGCCTGGTAACGGAAGGGAAAGGGAAGGCTGGCCTCTTGCCTGCCTGGTAACGGAAGGGAAAGGGAAGGCTGGCCTCTTGCCTGCCTGGTAACGGAAGGGAAAGGGAAGGATGGCCTCTTGCCTGCCTGGTAACGGAAGGGAAAGGGAAGGCTGGCCTCTTGCCTGCCTGGTAACGGAAGGGAAAGAAGCCTCCCCTGTTGTGTATCTTATTGTGTAGCTGAAGCCGTTTCGCTGACTTCACACTTAACAATAAGACATGCTGTGACTTCACACTCAAAAATGAGGAACACTGGCCGCTCTGAATGAAAGTGCACTTACCCCAGTGTGCAGGGTCAAAATGACTCAAGACAGCCTTTTGAACATAAAATAATTCACACCCATTCACATGTAATTAGCACGAGATTTCAGGCCATTGGTATATAGATTTGAGAGACAATAGGCATATGGGACTGAATTGTTCCTGTCTGTATTTCAGGGTTGCTGCAAGAGCCATGCTGTTCGAAACCTGCCCTTCAGCGGCGCAGACCACACCTGTTGGAAGGTAGAATGTCAGAATATGTCTTCTATCCCAAATGTCTGACCTACTCTATATGCAGCCTGCTCTCTCCTCCATTTGGTGGTGTAACCTACTCTATATGCAGCCTGCTCTCTCCTCCATTTGGTGGTTAACCTACTCTATATGCAGCCTGCTCTCTCCTCCATTTGGTGGTTAACCTACTCTATATGCAGCCTGCTCTCTCCTCCATTTGGTGGTGTAACCTACTCTATATGCAGCCTGCTCTCTCCTCCATTTGGTGGTTAACCTACTCTATATGCAGCCTGCTCTCCAAATGTATCTGTCTGTCTTTATCCCTCTTTATAGAGATGTATCTGTCTGTCTTTATCCCTCTTTATAGAGATGTATCTGTCTGTCTTTGTCCCTCTTCATAGAGATGTATCTGTCTGTCTGTATCCCTCTTTATAGAGATGTATCTGTCTGTCTGTATCCCTCTTTATAGAGATGTATCTGTCTGTCTGTATCCCTCTTTATAGAGATGTATCTGTCTGTCTGTATCCCTCTTTATAGAGATGTATCTGTCTGTCTTTATCCCTCTTCGTAGAGATGTATCTGTCTGTCTTTGTCCCTCTTCATAGAGATGTATCCCTCTGTCCCTCTTTATAGAGATGTATCTGTCTGTCTTTATCTCTCTTTATAGAGATGTATCTGTCTTTATCTCTCTTTATAGAGATGTATCTGTCTTTATCTCTCTTTATAGAGATGTATCTGTCTTTATCTCTCTTTATAGAGATGTATCTGTCTGTCTTTATCCCTCTTTATAGAGATGTATCTGTCTGTATCTCTCTTTATAGAGATGTATCTGTCTGTCTTTATCCCTCTTTATAGAGATGTATCTGTCTGTATCTCTCTTTATAGAGATGTATCTGTCTGTCTTTATCCCTCTTTATAGAGATGTATCTGTCTGTATCTCTCTTTATAGAGATGTATCTGTCTGTATCTCTCTTTATAGAGATGTATCTGTCTGTATCCCTCTTTATAGAGATGTATCTGTCTGTATCTCTCTTTATAGAGATGTATCTGTCTGTCTGTATCCCTCTGTCCCTCTTTATAGAGATATATCTGTCTGTCTGTATCCCTCTTTATAGAGATGTATCTGTCTGTCTGTATCCCTCTTTATAGAGATGTATCTGTCTGTCTGTATCCCTCTTTATAGAGATGTATCTGTCTGTCTGTATCCCTCTTTATAGAGATGTATCTGTCTGTCTTTATCCCTCTTCATAGAGATGTATCTGTCTGTCTGTATCCCTCTTCATAGAGATGTATCTGTCTGTCTTTATCCCTCTTTATAGAGATGTATCTGTCTGTCTGTATCCCTCTTTATAGAGATGTATCTGTCTGTCTGTATCCCTCTTCATAGAGATGTATCTGTCTGTCTTTATCCCTCTTTATAGAGATGTATCTGTCTGTCTGTATCCCTCTTTATAGAGATGTATCTGTCTGTCTTTATCTCTCTTTATAGAGATGTATCTGTCTGTCTTTATCCCTCTTTATAGAGATGTATCTGTCTGTCTGTATCCCTCTTTATAGAGATGTATCTGTCTGTATCCCTCTTTATAGAGATGTATCTGTCTGTATCCCTCTTTATAGAGATGTATCTGTCTGTCTTTATCTCTCTTTATATAGATGTATCTGTCTTTATCCCTCTTCATAGAGATGTATCTGTCTGTCTTTATCTCTCTTTATATAGATGTATCTGTCTTTATCCCTCTTCATAGAGATGTATCTGTCTGTCTTTATCCCTCTTTATAGAGATGTATCTGTCTGTCTTTATCCCTCTTCATAGAGATGTATCTGTCTGTCTGTATCCCTCTTCATAGAGATGTATCTGTCTGTCTGTATCCTCTTTATAGAGATGTATCTGTCTGTCTGTATCCCTCTTTATAGAGATGTATCTGTCTGTCTTTATCCCTCTTCATAGAGATGTATCTGTCTGTCTGTATCCCTCTTCATAGAGATGTATCTGTCTGTCTTTATCCCTCTTTATAGAGATGTATCTGTCTGTCTGTATCCCTCTTTATAGAGATGTATCTGTCTGTCTGTATCCCTCTTCATAGAGATGTATCTGTCTGTCTTTATCCCTCTTTATAGAGATGTATCTGTCTGTCTGTATCCCTCTTTATAGAGATGTATCTGTCTGTCTTTATCTCTCTTTATAGAGATGTATCTGTCTGTCTTTATCCCTCTTTATAGAGATGTATCTGTCTGTCTGTATCCCTCTTTATAGAGATGTATCTGTCTGTATCCCTCTTTATAGAGATGTATCTGTCTGTATCCCTCTTTATAGAGATGTATCTGTCTGTCTTTATCTCTCTTTATATAGATGTATCTGTCTTTATCCCTCTTCATGGAGATGTATCTGTCTGTCTTTATCTCTCTTTATATAGATGTATCTGTCTTTATCCCTCTTCATAGAGATGTATCTGTCTGTCTTTATCCCTCTTTATAGAGATGTATCTGTCTGTATCCCTCTTTATAGAGATGTATCTGTCTGTCTGTATCACTCTTTATATAGATGTATCTGTCTTTATCCCTCGTCATAGAGATGTATCTGTCTGTCTTTATCCCTCTTTATAGAGATGTATCTGTCTGTCTGTATCACTCTTTATATAGATGTATCTGTCTTTATCCCTCTTCATAGAGATGTATCTGTCTGTCTTTATCCCTCTTTATAGAGATGTATCTGTCTGTATCACTCTTTATAGAGATGTATCTGTCTGTCTTTATCCCTCTTTATAGAGATGTATCTGTCTGTCTTTATCCCTCTTTATAGAGATGTATCTGTCTGTCTTTATCCCTCTTTATAGAGATGTATCTGTCTTTATCCCTCTTTATAGAGATGTATCTGTCTGTATCACTCTTTATATAGATGTATCTGTCTTTATCCCTCTTCATAGAGATGTATCTGTCTGTATCCCTCTTTATATAGATGTATCTGTCTTTATCTCTCTTTATAGAGATGTATCTGTCTGTCTGTATCCCTCTTTATAGAGATGTATCTGCCATAGACGTAGAGTATGTCTGTTGACTTTGTAATGTCTCCTGTGTTGGTTCCAGAGACGCCAAGGCCATGTACTCCTGTGAGGCAGAACACAGCCATGAGCTCAGCTTCCCACAGGGGGCTCTCTTCTCAAACGGTGAGACACTGACTCAGTTAACACACACACACAGACAGACAGACAGACAGACAGACAGACAGACAGACAGACAGACAGACAGACAGACAGACAGACAGACAGACAGACAGACAGACAGACAGACAGACAGACAGACAGACAGACAGACAGACAGACAGACAGACAGACAGACAGACAGACAGACAGACAGACAGACAGACAGACAGACAGACAGACAGACAGACAGACAGACAGACAGACAGACAGACAGACAGACAGACAGACAGACAGACAGACAGACAGACAGACAGACAGACAGACAGACAGACAGATGCGGTGTGTCTACTATTAAACAGAATGTGTCCATCTGTTCCTGTATACAGCAGGTATTCCTCCGCTATGTATTTCGTCCAGGTCTGGTCTATAGAATGAACCATCTGTAGGTTGTCCTGCATACAGACAGGGGCCACCCCAACTTGGTAGGCCTCAGTAATGACTTGGCAGTTTCCCAGTGTTGTGTACAGACAGGGGCCACCCCAACTTGGTAGGCCTCAGTAATGACTTGGCAGTTTCCCAGTGTTGTGTACAGACAGGGGCCACCCCAACTTGGTAGGCCTCAGTAATGACTTGGCAGTTTCCCAGTGTTGTGTACAGACAGTGGAAGCATAGCAACCTTTTAGCTTGACACTATCCTCTCTCTAAACACCCAGATAGCCTAGCCTCAGAGAGATGTTACTACCTATCCTCTCTCTAAACACCCAGATAGCCTAGCCTCAGAGAGATGTTACTACCTATCCTCTCTCTAAACACCCAGATAGCCTAGCCTCAGAGAGATGTTACTACCTATCCTCTCTCTAAACACCCAGATAGCCTAGTCTCAGAGAGATGTTACTACCTATCCTCTCTCTAAACACCCAGATAGCCTAGCCTAGCCTCAGAGGGATGTTATTACCTATCCTCTCTCTAAACACCCAGATAGCCTAGCCTAGCCTCAGAGAGATGTTACTACCTATCCTCTCTCTAAACACCCAGATAGCCTAGTCTCAGAGAGATGTTACTACCTATCCTCTCTCTAAACACCCAGATAGCCTAGCCTAGCCTCAGAGAGATGTTATTACCTATCCTCTCTCTAAACACCCAGATAGCCTAGTCTCAGAGAGATGTTACTACCTATCCTCTCTCTAAACACCCAGATAGCCTAGCCTCAGAGAGATGTTACTACCTATCCTCTCTCTAAACACCCAGATAGCCTAGCCTCAGAGAGATGTTACTACCTATCCTCTCTCTAAACACCCAGATAGCCTAGCCTAGCCTCAGAGGGATGTTATTACCTATCCTCTCTCTAAACACCCAGATAGCCTAGTCTCAGAGAGATGTTACTACCTATCCTCTCTCTAAACACCCAGATAGCCTAGCCTCAGAGAGTTGTTACTACCTATCCTCTCTCTAAACACCCAGATAGCCTAGCCTAGCCTCAGAGGGATGTTATTACCTATCCTCTCTCTAAACACCCAGATAGCCTAGTCTCAGAGAGATGTTACTACCTATCCTCTCTCTAAACACCCAGATAGCCTAGCCTAGCCTCAGAGGGATGTTATTACCTATCCTCTCTCTAAACACCCAGATAGCCTAGCCTCAGAGAGATGTTATTACCTATCCTCTCTCTAAACACCCAGATAGCCTAGCCTCAGAGAGATGTTACTACCTATCCTCTCTCTAAACACCCAGATAGCCTAGCCTAGCCTCAGAGGGATGTTATTACCTATCCTCTCTCTAAACACCCAGATAGCCTAGCCTAGCCTCAGAGAGATGTTACTACCTATCCTCTCTCTAAACACCCAGATAGCCTAGTCTCAGAGAGATGTTACTACCTATCCTCTCTCTAAACACCCAGATAGCCTAGCCTCAGAGAGATGTTACTACCTATCCTCTCTCTAAACACCCAGATAGCCTAGCCTAGCCTCAGAGAGATGTTACTACCTATCCTCTCTCTAAACACCCAGATAGCCTAGCCTAGCCTCAGAGAGATGTTATTACCTATCCTCTCTCTAAACACCCAGATAGCCTAGCCTCAGAGGGATGTTATTTTGCCTCTTGCCATGGGTTTGGCTCAGTCCCAGGGCAGCAGCCTTACAACAGGTCACAGTAACCTCGTAGTGATGGAAAGCTGTGGAGCAGCTTAGCTGGATCTCATACGTTCAGCTGACAGAGCCAGCATACACTAGCCAGCAGAGATAAGGTTAACATCCTCTGCAGCAGTTATTTTACTGTGTAACAGGATACGTTCCTATTCCCTATAAAGTACAATGGGGAGGAGGGGGGGGGGAGGCTGAGGGAAGAGAGAGGGAGGGAAGAGAGGGGGAGGCTGAGGGAAGAGAGGGGAGGCTGAGGGAAGAGAGGGGAGGCTGAGGGAAGAGAGGGGGAGGCTGAGGGAAGAGAGGGGAGGGAAGAGAGGGGGAGGCTGAGGGATGAGAGGGAGGGAAGAGAGGGGGAGGCTGAGGGATGAGAGGGAGGGAAGAGAGGGGAGGCTGAGGGATGAGAGGGAGGGAAGAGAGGGGAGGCTGAGGGAAGAGAGGGAGGGAAGAGAGGGGAGGCTGAGGGAAGAGGGAAGGCTGAGTGAAGAGAGGGGAGGCTGAGGGAAGAGAGGGGGAGGCTGAGGGATGAGAGGGAGGGAAGAGAGGGGGAGGCTGAGGGAAGAGAGGGGGAGGCTGAGGGAAGAGAGGGGAGGCTGAGGGAAGAGAGGGGAGGGAAGAGGGGGAGGCTGAGGGAAGAGAGGGGAGGCTGAGGGATGAGAGGGAGGGAGAGAGGGGAGGCTGAGGGAAGAGAGGGAGGGAAGAGAGGGGAGGCTGAGGGAAGAGGGGAGGCTGAGGGAAGAGGGGGAGACTGAGGGAAGAGAGGGGAGGCTGAGGGATGAGAGGGAGGGAAGAGAGGGGAGGCTGAGGGAGAGAGGGGGAGGCTGAGGGAAGAGAGGGGAGGCTGAGGGAAGAGAGGGGGAGGGAAGAGAGGGGAGGCTGAGGGGAAGAGAGGGGAGGCTGAGGGATGAGAGGGAGGGAAGAGAGGGGAGGCTGAGGGAAGAGAGGGGAGGGAAGAGAGGGGAGGCTGAGGGAAGAGAGAGGGGGAGGCTGAGGGAAGAGGGGGGGAGGCTGAGGGAAGAGAGGGGGAGGGAAGAGGGGGAGGCTGAGGGAAGAGAGGGGGAGGCTGAGGGAAGAGTGTAGGGAAGAGGGGGGAGGCTGAGGGAAGAGGGGGGGAGGCTGAGGGAAGAGGGGAGGCTGAGGGAAGAGAGGGGAGGGAAGAGAGGAGAGAGGCTGAGGGAAGAGGGGGAGGCTGAGGGAAGAGAGGGGGAGGGAAGAGGGGGAGGGAAGAGAGGAGAGAGGCTGAGGGAAGAGAGGGGGAGGCTGAGGGAAGAGAGGAGAGAGACTGGGGGAGAGGGGGACGGAAGAGAGGCTGAGGGAAGAGGGGGAGGGAAGAGAGGCTGAGGGGAGAGGGGGAGAGGTAGGGGGAGAGGGGAGAGGTAGGGGGAGAGGGGAGGGAAGAGAGGCTGAGGGAAGAGGGGGAGGGAAGAGAGGCTGAGGGAGAGGGGGAGGGAAGAGAGGCTGAGGAAAGAGGGGAGGGAAGAAGGCTGAGGGGAGCTGAGGGAGGGAGGGAAGAGAGGCTGAGGGGAGAGAGGAGAGAGACTGAGGAAGAGAGGGGGAGGCTGAGGGAAGAGAGGAGAGAGACTGAGGGAAGAGGGGGAGGGAAGAGAGGCTGAGGGGTGAGGGGGAGAGGTAGGGGGAGAGGGGGAGGGAAGAGAGGCTGAGGGGAGAGGGGAGGGAAGAGAGGCTGAGGGGAGAGAGGTAGAGGGGAGAGGGGGAGGGAAGAGAGGTAGAGGGGAGAGGGGGAGGGAAGAGAGGTAGAGGGGAGAGGGGGAGGGAAGAGAGGCTGAGGAAAGAGGGGGAGGGAAGAGGGGAGAGGGGGAGGGAAGAGAGGTAGAGGGGGAGGGAAGAGAGGCTGAGGGAAGAGGGGGGAGGGAAGAGAGGCTGAGGGAAGAGGGTTAGGGAAGAGAGGCTGAGGGGGGTGAACCTGAAGGGAGATGGAGGAGACAGGAGGAGAGGGATGAGGCTGATTGGATGGGGAGGAGAGGGATGAGGCTGATTGGATGGGGAGGAGAGGGATGAGGCTGATTGGATGGGGAGGAGAGGGATGAGGCTGATTGGATGGGGAGGAGAGGGAGGTTGAGGGGTGAACCTGAGGGGAGAGGAGCGGCGAAAAGAGGGAAGGGGAAGGGAGTTTGTGTAAATCATAAATAACAGACTGACCTGGAGGCTGCCTTGATCGTTAATGCTAATTATTCTAGCCTAGTGACTGTTAACTGTCATTAATGCTAATTATTCTAGCCTAGTGACTGTTAACTGTCGTTAATGCTAATTATTCTAGCCTAGTGAGGTTTTATCTGTCGGTAATGCTAATTATTCTAGCCTAGTGAGGTTTTATCTGTCGTTAATGCTAATTATTCTAGCCTAGTGAGGTTTTATCTGTCGTTAATGCTAATTATTCTAGCCTAGTACTATAAGGGCACAGGGCGAGACCCAGATGTCTGTCGGTAATGCTAATTATTCTAGCCTAGTGACTGTTATCTGTTGTTAATGCTAATTATTCTAGCCTAGTGAGGTGTTATCTGTCGTTAATGCTAATTATTCTAGCCTAGTACTATAAGGGCACAGGGCGAGACCCAGATGTCTGTCGGTAATGCTAATTATTCTAGCCTAGTGAGGTGGTATCTGTCGTTAATGCTAATTATTCTAGCCTAGTGACTGTTATCTGTCGTTAATGCTAATTCATTCCTGACTGGCTCCAAGCAACGTTCCTCTTCTCCTCTCTTTGATTGACAAATGCTCTGTCTCTCCATCCTCAGTGTATCCATCTATTGAACCTGGCTGGATCCAAGCAACGTTCCAGGGAAAGACTGGCCTGATCCCTGAGAACTATGTGGTTTATCTCTAACAACAAACTGACTGCTCCAAGAACCTAAACATCCCAAACCAACCTTGATCATTTCATGGTATCCATGGTAACAATAATCTGTAACGTGATTGTTGTGAAGGCCAAGTTTCCCCATTGATCAGACATGTAGATATGGGAACGTTGAGTATCGTTCGTATGCAGTAGAAGGAGCAGATGTTTTTAATCACCTGAATGATATACCTACCTACCGTATCTACACCCTTATCAAGATGAATACTTCTGGTCATGTCATGCTGCTGGTCCTATTCTTATAGGTTAGTGTTGATATACTGTATGTTCCAGGTGGGATATACAGTAAAAACATACACGATTGATAATATACACTGAACAAGAAATATAAACTCAACATGTAAAGTGTTAGTCCCGTGTTTCAGGAGCTGAAATAAATTGTCCCTGTCTAACACATGTAAAGTGTTAGTCCCGTGTTTCAGGAGCTGAAATAAATTGTCCCTGTCTAACACATGTAAAGTGTTAGTCCCGTGTTTCAGGACCTGAAATAAATTGTCCCTGTCTAACACATGTAAAGTGTTAGTCCCGTGTTTCAGGAGCTGAAATAAATTGTCCCTGTCTAACACATGTAAAGTGTTAGTCCCGTGTTTCAGGAGCTGAAATAAATTGTCCCTGTCTAACACATGTAAAGTGTTAGTCCCGTGTTTCAGGAGCTGAAATAAATTGTCCCTGTCTAACACATGTAAAGTGTTAGTCCCGTGTTTCAGGAGCTGAAATAAATTGTCCCTGTCTAACACATGTAAAGTGTTAGTCCCGTGTTTCAGGAGCTGAAATAAATTGTCCCTGTCTAACACATGTAAAGTGTTAGTCCCGTGTTTCAGGAGCTGAAATAAATTGTCCCTGTCTAACACATGTAAAGTGTTAGTCCCGTGTTTCAGGAGCTGAAATAAATTGTCCCTGTCTAACACATGTAAAGTGTTAGTCCCGTGTTTCAGGAGCTGAAATAAATTGTCCCTGTCTAACACATGTAAAGTGTTAGTCCCGTGTTTCAGGAGCTGAAATAAAT
The DNA here is from genome assembly GCF_021184085.1 of Oncorhynchus gorbuscha. Taxonomy (NCBI): domain Eukaryota; kingdom Metazoa; phylum Chordata; class Actinopteri; order Salmoniformes; family Salmonidae; genus Oncorhynchus; species Oncorhynchus gorbuscha. The sequence goes on from NC_060185.1 coordinate 2,020,031, forward strand.
TGTCCCTGTCTAACACATGTAAAGTGTTAGTCCCGTGTTTCAGGAGCTGAAATAAATTGTCCCTGTCTAACACATGTAAAGTGTTAGTCCCGTGTTTCAGGAGCTGAAATAAATTGTCCCTGTCTAACACATGTAAAGTGTTAGTCCCGTGTTTCAGGAGCTGAAATAAATTGTCCCTGTCTAACACATGTAAAGTGTTAGTCCCGTGTTTCAGGAGCTGAAATAAATTGTCCCTGTCTAACACATGTAAAGTGTTAGTCCCGTGTTTCAGGACCTGAAATAAATTGTCCCTGTCTAACACATGTAAAGTGTTAGTCCCGTGTTTCAGGAGCTGAAATAAATTGTCCCTGTCTAACACATGTAAAGTGTTAGTCCCGTGTTTCAGGAGCTGAAATAAATTGTCCCTGTCTAACACATGTAAAGTGTTAGTCCCGTGTTTCAGGAGCTGAAATAAATTGTCCCTGTCTAACACATGTAAAGTGTTAGTCCCGTGTTTCAGGAGCTGAAATAAATTGTCCCTGTCTAACACATGTAAAGTGTTAGTCCCGTGTTTCAGGACCTGAAATAAATTGTCCCTGTCTAACACATGTAAAGTGTTAGTCCCGTGTTTCAGGAGCTGAAATAAATTGTCCCTGTCTAACACATGTAAAGTGTTAGTCCCGTGTTTCAGGAGCTGAAATAAATTGTCCCTGTCTAACACATGTAAAGTGTTAGTCCCGTGTTTCAGGACCTGAAATAAATTGTCCCTGTCTAACACATGTAAAGTGTTAGTCCCGTGTTTCAGGACCTGAAATAAATTGTCCCTGTCTAACACATGTAAAGTGTTAGTCCCGTGTTTCAGGACCTGAAATAAATTGTCCCTGTCTAACACATGTAAAGTGTTAGTCCCGTGTTTCAGGAGCTGAAATAAATTGTCCCTGTCTAACACATGTAAAGTGTTAGTCCCGTGTTTCAGGAGCTGAAATAAATTGTCCCTGTCTAACACATGTAAAGTGTTAGTCCCGTGTTTCAGGACCTGAAATAAATTGTCCCTGTCTAACACATGTAAAGTGTTAGTCCCGTGTTTCAGGAGCTGAAATAAATTGTCCCTGTCTAACACATGTAAAGTGTTAGTCCCGTGTTTCAGGAGCTGAAATAAATTGTCCCTGTCTAACACATGTAAAGTGTTAGTCCCGTGTTTCAGGAGCTGAAATAAATTGTCCCTGTCTAACACATGTAAAGTGTTAGTCCCGTGTTTCAGGAGCTGAAATAAATTGTCCCTGTCTAACACATGTAAAGTGTTAGTCCCGTGTTTCAGGAGCTGAAATAAATTGTCCCTGTCTAACACATGTAAAGTGTTAGTCCCGTGTTTCAGGAGCTGAAATAAATTGTCCCTGTCTAACACATGTAAAGTGTTAGTCCCGTGTTTCAGGAGCTGAAATAAATTGTCCCTGTCTAACACATGTAAAGTGTTAGTCCCGTGTTTCAGGAGCTGAAATAAATTGTCCCTGTCTAACACATGTAAAGTGTTAGTCCCGTGTTTCAGGAGCTGAAATAAATTGTCCCTGTCTAACACATGTAAAGTGTTAGTCCCGTGTTTCAGGACCTGAAATAAATTGTCCCTGTCTAACACATGTAAAGTGTTAGTCCCGTGTTTCAGGACCTGAAATAAATTGTCCCTGTCTAACACATGTAAAGTGTTAGTCCCGTGTTTCAGGAGCTGAAATAAATTGTCCCTGTCTAACACATGTAAAGTGTTAGTCCCGTGTTTCAGGAGCTGAAATAAATTGTCCCTGAAATGTTACATACGCAAAGAAAGCTTTTTCCTCATTCTGTGTTTACATCCCTGATCATTCATCCACCTGACAGGTGTGGCATATCAAGAAGCTGATTAAACGGCATCATTACACAGGTGCACCTTGTGCTGGGGGACATTAAAAGGCCACTCTAAAATCTGCAGTTTTGTCACACCACACAATGCCACAGATGTCAAAATGTTTGAGGGAGCGTGCTACTGCCAGATAATTTAATGTTAATTTATTTCTCTACCATAAGCCACCTCCAACGTTGCTTTAGAGAATTTGTCAGTACATCGAACCGGCCTCAAAACCGCAGACCACGTGTATGGCGTTTTGTGATGTCAGCGTGAACAGAGCGCCTCATGGTGGCAGGGGGGTTATGGTATGGGGCAGTGGGGTTATGGTATGGGGCAGGGGGTTATGGTATGGGGCAGGGGGTTATGGTATGGGGCAGGGGGTTATGGTATGGGGCAGGGGGTTATGGTATGGGGCAGGGGGTTATGGTATGGGGCAGTGGGGTTATGGTATGGGGCAGGGGGTTATGGTATGGGGCAGGGGGTTATGGTATGGGGCAGGGGGTTATGGTATGGGGCAGGGGGTTATGGTATGGGGCAGGGGGTTATGGTATGGGGCAGGGGGTTATGGTATGGGGCAGGGGGTTATGGTATGGGGCAGTGGGGTTATGGTATGGGGCAGGGGGTTATGGTATGGGGCAGGGGGTTATGGTATGGGGCAGGGGGGTTATGGTATGGGGCAGGGGGGTTATGGTATGGGGCAGGCATAATCTATGTACAACCAACACAATTGCATTTTATTGGTGGCAATTTTAATGCACCTAAATCCAGAGACGAGTACCTGAGGCCCATCGAGAGGCCCATCGAGAGGCCCATTTTGTTTACGGTATCTGTGACCAACAGAAGCACCTCTCTATTCCCAGTCATGTGAAATCCATAGATTAGAGCCCAATGGATTTATTTTACATTAATTGATTTCCTCATATGAACTGCATGTTGCGTTTATATTTTTGTTCAGTATAATATGAAAAAAGGTACAGGATTTAATTGCGATTTTGTCGGCTATGCACCAAGTAACATATCTGAATGAGCTGACAGGTTTACTGTGAATCTCAGCGGAAGAACATTGCCTTTAAAAGGTGCATAGCGGACACAGCGTGGACTAAATCCTACCGATAAATACCCACAGGTGTAAAGATATACAGGTATGTTACCCATAGACCTGCTGGTTGTCTGTCTGTAGTGTTGTGGTACTAGTTTAGTTCCAGTATTACGTCTGTCTCCTTTAGATGACAGGACCTTCTGAGATCAAACCAACACATCTTTCTGAATCTCTGAAACAAAATGTAGATATCGTACATTTCAATGTTTATGGCAATAAACAGTTATTTAATGTGAAATAGTCAGTACGGCGGCTGTGGTTGTTGTTCCAACATAGAACAGCATGTACATGGAATCATGTCATTTTACCCAGAGCGCCTTGCTTCAAGGGCACATCGACAGGTGGCTCGGGGATTCCAACTGACTACGTGGCACACTACATTTTCCAAATGGAACCCTATTCCCTATGTAGTGCACTACTTTTGACCAGGACTCATTGGGGATGTATTTCCTAACTAGTAAATCACTCAAGTGTTTTTGCTAACTAGTAAATCACTCAAGTGCACTTTTGTTTAAATATATGGTACCTGCATGTCCACACATCCAGGAGCTCTTCCTCTAGTTGGTACTATTAACGTATTAACCCTGTTAATCTTCACTGTGTATTGAAAGAAATTATCACTTAAATGCCAGAATTCGATCCGATCCCTCTTTGTCAGCGATGCACATTTTAAAGCCAGTGTTCCTGTGTTCGTAGAGACCACGGAAATGACCTTTAAATGGTGCATGATCCATATCTATCGGGTTGAATCCCGGCCGTAGCTTGTTTTATGCATCGTCTAAATGATGCCTTAGAATACTGAATGTTTGTCTAATGTCCCATATATCTCTCTCTCTAGTCTAGTACGCTGGTGTACTAGCAACGTCAACGGTGAATAATATCAACTCAGACTAAACATGTATAATATGAGGTTACGTCCCAAATTGCACCCTTTAGCCTATATAGTGCACTACTTTAGACCAGAGCCCTATTCCCTATATAGGGCACTACTTTAGACCAGAGCCCTATTCCCTATATAGTGCACTACTTTAGACCAGAGCCCTATGGACCCTATGCCCTATATGGTGCACTACTTTAGACAGGAGCCCTATGGACCCTATGCCCTATATGGTGCACTACTTTAGACAGGAGCCCTATGGACCCTATGCCCTATATGGTGCACTACTTTAGACAGGAGCCCTATGGACCCTATGCCCTACATGGTGCACTCCTTTAGACAGGAGCCCTATGGACCCTATGCCCTATATGGTGCACTACTTTAGACAGGAGCCCTATGGACCCTATGCCCTATATGGTGCACTCCTTTAGACAGGAGCCCTATGGACCCTGGTGAAAAGAGGTGCACTCATTTAGACAGGAGCCCTATGGACCCTGGTGAAAAGAGTGCACGATGAAGGGAAGAGGGTGCAGCGGTGCCATTTGGGACGTAGCCTCCGATTCTATTTTTTATTAAAGATGGTTTGATATTTAATTTTGTACTGTCACAAAAAACTAAAGACTCAAGTAATAAATGTGTAACTTGTGTACAACAGAATGTCTTATTATTCCTCTTCAGTCTAAAATAAATATAGATTTAAAAAAATCACGTTGTTGACCTCATATCTACTAAAGTAAAACTGTTTTTGAAGAAGTGGAAACAGAGAAGAGGAGATTGATTCAAATTCAACACAGGACTTTGTCAGAGTGAACAGAAAAGAGGAAAGAAGAAGGAACCACTGAGGTATTTGGGCTTCCAGTGGTTCAGTTGGCAAGATCTTGGTGTTCCTTTCCATTTAAAGCCATCAGGATGTTCAGTGACCTTGAACAATGGTTCTGGAATGATACTCCCTAACGTTAGGGCAAGGAAATGATCAGAGCACTTCTCTGTTTTCTCTAGTGAACACTCATGTTACATTTTAATAGCCCACTGTCTAGTCCTCTAGTCAGGCCAACTGATACATTTTAATAACCCACTGTCTAGTCCTCTAGTCAGGCCAACTGATACATTTTAATAACCCACTGTCTAGTCCTCTAGTCAGGCCAACTGATACATTTTAATAACCCACTGTCTAGTCCTCTAGTCAGGCCAACTGATACATTTTAATAACCCTCTGTCTAGTCCTCTAGTCAGGCCAACTGCTACATTTTAATAACCCACTGTCTAGTCCTCTAGTCAGGCCAACTGATACATTTTAATAACCCACTGTCTAGTCCTCTTGTCAGGCCAACTGATACATTTTAATAACCCACTGTCTAGTCCTCTAGTCAGGCCAACTGATACATTTTAATAACCCACTGTCTAGTCCTCTAGTCAGGCCAACTGATACATTTTAATAACCCACTGTCTAGTCCTCTAGTCAGGCCAACTGATACATTTTAATAACCCACTGTCTAGTCCTCTAGTCAGGCCAACTGATACATTTTAATAACCCACTGTCTAGTCCTCTAGTCAGGCTAACTGATGCATTTTAATAACCCACTGTCTAGTCCTCTAGTCAGGCCAACTGATGCATTTTAATAACCCACTGTCTAGTCCTCTAGTCAGGCCAACTGATACATTTTAATAACCCACTGTCTAGTCCTCTAGTCAGGCCAACTGATACATTTTAATAACCCACTGTCTAGTCAGGCCGATTAATAACCCACTGTCTAGTCCTCTAGTCAGGCCAACTGATACATTTTAATAACCCACTGTCTAGTCAGGCCGATTAATAACCCACTGTCTAGTCCTCTAGTCAGGCCAACTGATACATTTTAATAACCCACTGTCTAGTCCTCTAGTCAGGCCAACTGATACATTTTAATAACCCACTGTCTAGTCCTCTAGTCAGGCCAACTGATACATTTTAATAACCCACTGTCTAGTCCTCTAGTCAGGCCAACTGATACATTTTAATAACCCACTGTCTAGTCCTCTAGTCAGGCCGATTAATAACCCACTGTCTAGTCCTCTAGTCAGGCCAACTGATACATTTTAATAACCCACTGTCTAGTCCTCTAGTCAGGCCAACTGATACATTTTAATAACCCACTGTCTAGTCCTCTAGTCAGGCCAACTGATACATTTTAATAACCCACTGTCTAGTCCTCTAGTCAGGCCAACTGATACATTTTAATAACCCACTGTCTAGTCCTCTAGTCAGGCCAACTGATACATTTTAATAACCCACTGTCTAGTCCTCTAGTCAGGCTAACTGATGCATTTTAATAACCCACTGTCTAGTCCTCTAGTGAGGCCAACTGATACACAGCTAACACGATCACTGTTGTTCAGAGGAGCTAGCTAACACGATCACTGTTGTTCAGAGGAGCTAGCCAACAACACAGCTAACACGATCACTGTTGTTCAGAGGAGCTAGCCAATAACACAGCTAACACGATCACTGTTGTTCAGAGGAGCTAGCCAACAACACAGCTAACATGATCACTGTTGTTCAGACAAGCTAGCCAACAACACAGCTAACACAATCACTTCAAACTGAAGCTGGAAAGACTGTAAACTAGCTGCACTTTGTTTCGTTTTACCTGTTTTGTATTGATATTTCTTTGTATCCATAAACATTATGCTGATTCATGAGAAAAGCTGCCTGACTGTCATCCCGACAACCGACGCGTTCATTACTATTGGACAGCTGGAGATCGAATTTGAATATTGAAACAATGTTTCAAATGTCTGAGAGACAGACAACAAGGTTTAAACAAATCTCTGCTGTTGAAAACTAAATGTCTGAGAGACAGACAACAAGGGTTATACAAATCTCTGCTGTTGAAAACTAAATCTCGGAGAGACAGACAGGAAGGTTTATACAAATCTCTGCTGTTGAAAACTAAATCTCGGAGAGACAGACAGCAAGGTTTAAACAAATCTCTGCTGTTGAAAACTAAATGTCGGAGAGACAGACAGGAAGGTTTATACAAATCTCTGCTGTTGAAAACTAAATCTCGGAGAGACAGACAGCAAGGTTTAAACAAATCTCTGCTGTTGAAAACTAAATGTCGGAGAGACAGACAGGAAGGTTTAAACAAATCTCTGCTGTTGAAAACTAAATGTCGGAGAGACAGACAGGAAGGTTTAAACAAATCTCTGCTGTTGAAAACTAAATGTCAGAGAGACAGACAGGAAGGTTTAAACAAATCTCTGCTGTTGAAAACTAAATGTTAGTCTAAAAGAAATGTGAGATAATGTCTAGATGCTTTTTATAGTGGAGATCAAGTTTATACATTGCCTGGCTGGGCTGATGAGACAGTAGATTACAGTCAGATGGAACAGAGTAAATAGGCATTTTAACATCATAGATTTAGCCAGTGGTAACTTGTGGAATAGACACCAGCTGGAATGCGGTTTTAACCAATCAGCATCCAGGATTCTAACCACCCATTGTATAATTAAGAACAGAATAAAAGAAAGCACATGGAATAAGTGGAAATGTGTTGTATTAATTTAACATCTACAGTATAGTATACGTTGAGAAGAAAATCACCAATACAACAAAAACACATTTCTGTCATTGTACTATATACTGTACTGGACACACAACACGACCTGACAATTCCCTACATAGTGCACTACTTTTGACCACAACCCATAGTATAGTGCCCTATAAAGGGAATGGGGTGCCAGTTGGGATGCACCCTTTAATAATTCTACCTTTACGCTGGCTGGCTGCAGTTTAACATAAACAGTCTGATATATTGGCATAATGTTCAGTTTCCTCTTTTTAAAACTGGTTGAAGGGCTCCTTTTACCCTGTAGGAACCTGCAACGTACCACAGGTTAGATCATTTGCACACTAAATGACAATCATTGCCTCCAACCAAATTCAAATGAATTTTACATTTCTAAAACTTCAACTTGTTCCAGAAGAAATAGTGAATCATGCAAGAGTGCCAATATATTTGACCCCGACTGTAATATGTCATTAAAACCAGGATGGTTTGATGTCAGTACAGTATCAATGTGTTTGATAGCACGTCATCAGCTGACGTAGTACCGTGGATGTCATAATAAATTAATGGAGGTTTAAGGTCAAGGAAAGCAAGGAGACCTGGCCATGAAGTTAGGGCCTCTGTACACTACACTACTAAAACTAGGTCCAGGATAGATAGTTGTGATCTGATGTTGATAGATCTCACCAGACATATTTTACTATAAATCCAACAGGTACAAATTCTCCTCTCCTCCCTCTTTCTCGCTCTCTCTCTCGCTCCTTTCTCTCTGTGTCACTCTTTTTCTCCTCTCTCTCTTTCTTTTCTCTCTCTCTTGCTCTCTCCTTTCTCTCTCTCTCTCTCTTTCCTTTCTCTCTCTCTCTCGCTCTCCTTTCTCTCTCTCTCTCTTTCTGTCTCTTGCTCTCCTCTCTCTCTCTCCTTTCCCCTTCTCTCTCTCTCTCTCTCTCTCTCTCCTTTCCCCTTCTCTCTCCCTCTCTCTCTCTCTCTCCTTTCTCTGTATCTCTTTCTCTCTCCTTTCCCTTTCTCTCTCCCTCTTTCTCACTCTCTCTCTCCTTTCATCTCTCTCTTTTTCTGTCTCTCTCTTTCTGTCTCTTTCTCCTCTCCACTCTATCCTTTCCTCTCTCTCTCTCATTTCCTCTCTTTCTCCTTTCCTCCCCCCTTCTTTCTCGCTCCATTCTCTCTCTCTCTCTCTCTCTCCCCCTCGCTCTCTTTTTCTATCTCTTCCCTCCTTCCCTCTCTCTCCTTTCCTTCCTCTCTATTTCTCCTCTACTCTCTCTTGATCTCTCTCCTCCCACCATCTCTCTCTCCTCCTTCCCTCCCTCCCTCCCTCCCTCTCATCTCTCTCTTTTTCCTCCCTTATCGCTCTCCTCTCTCTCTTTTTCCTCCCTTTCTCTCTCCTCTCTCTCTTTTTCCTCCCTTTGTCTCTCTTTTTCCTCCCTTTATCTCTCTCCTCTCTCTCTTTTTCCTCCCTTTATCTCTCTCCTCTCATCATCTCTCTCCTCTCATCTCTCTTTTTCCTCCCTTTATCTCTCATCTCTCTTTTTCCTCCCTTTATCTCTCTCCTCTCTCTCTTTTTCCTCCCTTTATCTCTCTCCTCTCTCTTTTTCCTCCCTTTATCTCTCTCCTCTCATCATCTCTCTCCTCTCATCTCTCTTTTTCCTCCCTTTATCTCTCATCTCTCTTTTTCCTCCCTTTATCTCTCTCCTCTCCTCTTTTCCTCCCTTTATCTCTCTCCTCTCTCTTTTTCCACCCTTTATCTCTCCCCTCTCTCTCTTTTCCACCCTTTATCTCTCTCCTCTCTCTCTCTTTTTCCTCCCTTTATCTCTCTCATCTCTCTCTCTTTCCACCCTTTATCTCTCTCCTCTCTCTCTTTTCCTCCCTTTATCTCTCTCCTCTCTCTCTTTTTCCTCCCTTTATCTCTCATCTCTCTCATTCCTCCCTTTATCTCCTCTCTCTTTTCCCACCCTTTTTCTAGCTTTTTCCTCCCTTTCTCTCTCCTCTCTCTTTTCCTCCCTTTCTCTCTCCTCTCTCTTTTTCCACCCTTTATCTCTCCCCTCTGTTTTCCTCCCTTTATCTCTCTCCTCTCTCTCTCTTTTTCCTCCCTTTATCTCTCTCCTCTCTCTTTTTCCTCCCTTTATCTCTCTCCTCTCATCATCTCTCTCCTCTCCTCTCTTTTTCCTCCCTTTATCTCTCATCTCTCTTTTTCCTCCCTTTATCTCTCTCCTCTCTCTTTTTCCACCCTTTATCTCTCCCCTCTCTCTCTTTTCCACCCTTTATCTCTCTCTCTCTCTCTCTTTTTCCTCCCTTTATCTCTCTCATCTCTCTCTCTTTCCACCCTTTATCTCTCTCTCTCTCTCTTTTCCTCCCTTTATCTCTCTCCTCTCTCTCTTTTTCCTCCCTTTATCTCTCATCTCTCTCATTCCTCCCTTTATCTCCTCTCTCTCTCTTTTCCCACCCTTTTTCTAGCTTTTTCCTCCCTTTCTCTCCTCTCTTTTCCTCCCTTTCTCTCTCCTCTCTCTTTTTCCACCCTTTATCTCTCCCCTCTCTCTCTTTTCCACCCTTTATCTCTCTCCTCTCTTTTCCTCCCTTTATCTCTCTCCTCTCATCTCTCTTTTTCCTCCCTTTATCTCTCTCCTCTCTCTCTTTTTCCTCCCTTTCTCTATCCTCTCTCTCTTTTTCCTCCCTTTATCTCTCTCATTCCTCCCTTTATCTCTCTCCTCTCTTTTTCCTCCCTTTATCTCTCTCCTCTGTTTTCCTCCCTTTATCTCTCTCCTCTCTCTCTCTTTTTCCTCCCTTTATCTCTCTCATCTCTCTCTTTTTCCACCCTTTATCTCTCTCCTCTCTCTCATTTTCCTCCCTTTATCTCTCTCCTCTCTCTTTTTCCACCCTTTATCTCTCATCTCTCTCATTCCTCCCTTTATCTCTCTCTCTCTTTTCCCACCCTTTTTCTAGCTTTTTCCTCCCTTTCTCTCTCCTCTCTCTTTTCCTCCCTTTCTCTCTCCTCTCTCTTTTTCCACCCTTTATCTCTCCCCTCTCTCTTTTCCACCCTTTATCTCTCTCCTCTCTTTTCCTCCCTTTATCTCTCTCCTCTCATCTCTCTTTTTCCTCCCTTTATCTCTCTCCTCTCTCTCTTTTTCCTCCCTTTCTCTATCCTCTCTCTCTTTTTCCTCCCTTTATCTCTCTCATTCCTCCCTTTATCTTTTTCCTCCCTTTATCTCTCTCCTCTGTTTTCCTCCCTTTATCTCTCTCCTCTCTCTCTCTCTTTTTCCACCCTTTATCTCTCCTCTCTTTCCTCCCTTTATCTCTCTCATCTCTCTCTCATTCCTCCCTTTATCTCTCTCCTCCCTTTCTCTCTCCTCTCTCTTTTTCCTCCCTTTATCTCTCTCTCACATTCCTCCCTTTATCTCTCTCCTCTCTCTTTTTCCATCCTTTTCTCTCTCCCCTCGCTCTCTTTTTCCTCCCTCTCTCTCTTTTCCTCCCTTTATCTCTCTCCTCTCTCTCTTTTTCCTCCCACTATCGCTCTCCTCTTTATCTCTCTCTCGCTCTATATGTCTTTATCTTGAGGATCGGGGAGGAGGTTCAGATGGTATTTCCTTATCGCAGAGCAATGGAACATTTATTTTCCCACATTTCTGCGACTAGCAATGGCAATGAAATAACATCATTCCCCTTGTGCTCCTTTTACAGGTCTCTCTTTTCAAATATATTTTAACTCAATGAGATAAAAATAGTGGTTATGTAATTTAATGGTACATGAAATAGAATGGCATTGTGTATTTTGTACGAAAATGTAACTTGCGGAACATGAGATATATAAATGCCTGCCCAGCCATGAAGCAGGGAGTGTAACATGTACGTAACTGAAAACAAACGCAAAAAGCAAAACTTGGTACACCAGTTTTAAGGTTGCGTCTCAAACAGCACCCTATTCCCTACATAGTGCACTACTTTCAACCAGAGCCCATGGCACTCTGGTCAAAAGCAGTGCACTGTTGGGAATAGGGTGCAATTTGGGACGAAACCAAGCTCTCTTACAAGTCTAGCAAAACAGTAATTCTCACAAATTAAAAATGCTAACACAACTTCTATATATAAAATTCTACCACCGCAAAAGATAAGAGTGAATTGAAGGGAGGCACCGTTACAGTATCTTTGATGGATTCACCACAGAGGTCTGACTGGAGGACATATCTGGACTATTGGACATCAGACAGACCTTGGAGAAGGAATCATTCTGCCACAAACATAAACCCAAATACCACCTCCCCAAAACCTTCACGTTTAACTTGGTCCAAATACCACCTCCCCAAAACCTTCACGTTTAACTTGGTCCAAATACCACCTCCCCAAAACCTTCACGTTTAACTTGGTCCAAATACCACCTCCCCAAAACCTTCACGTTTAACTTGGTCCAAATACCACCTCCCCAAAACCTTCACGTTTAACTTGGTCCAAATACCACCTCCCCAAAACCTTCACGTTTAACTTGGTCCAAATACCACCTCCCCAAAACCTTCACGTTTAACTTGGTCCAAATACCACCTCCCCAAAACCTTCACGTTTAACTTGTCCAAATACCACCTCCCCAAAACCTTCACGTTTAACTTGGTCCAAATACCACCTCCCCAAAACCTTCACGTTTAACTTGGTCCAAATACCACCTCCCCAAAACCTTCACGTTTAACTTGGTCCAAATACCACCTCCCCAAAACCTTCACGTTTAACTTGGTCCAAATACCACCTCCCCAAAACCTTCACGTTTAACTTGGTCCAAATACCACCTCCCCAAAACCTTCACGTTTAACTTGGTCCAAATACCACCTCCCCAAAACCTTCACGTTTAACTTGGTCCAAATACCACCTCCCCAAAACCTTCACGTTTAACTTGGTCCAAATACCACCTCCCCAAAACCTTCACGTTTAACTTGGTCCAAATACCACCTCCCCAAAACCTTCACGTTTAACTTGGTCCAAATACCACCTCCCCAAAAACTTCACGTTTAACTTGGTCCAAATACCACCTCCCCAAAACCTTCACGTTTAACTTGGTCCAAATACCACCTCCCCAAAACCTTCACGTTTAACTTGGTCCAAATACCACCTCCCCAAAACCTTCACGTTTAACCAAATACCACCTCCCCAAAACCTTCACGTTTAACTTGGTCCAAATACCACCTCCCCAAAACCTTCACGTTTAACTTGGTCCAAATACCACCTCCCCAAAACCTTCACGTTTAACTTGGTCCAAATACCACCTCCCCAAAACCCCAAAACCTTCACGTTTAACTTGGTCCAAATACCACCTCCCCAAAACCTTCACGTTTAACTTGGTCCAAATACCACCTCCCCAAAACCTTCACGTTTAACTTGGTCCAAATACCACCTCCCCAAAACCTTCACGTTTAACTTGGTCCAAATACCACCTCCCCAAAACCTTCACGTTTAACTTGGTCCAAATACCACCCCAAAACCCAAAACCTTCACGTTTAACCAAATACCACCTCCCCAAAACCTTCATGTTTAACTTGGTCCAAATACCACCTCCCCAAAAACTTCACGTTTAACTTGGTCCAAATACCACCTCCCCAAAACCTTCACGTTTAACTTGGTCCAAATACCACCTCCCCAAAACCTTCACGTTTAACTTGGTCCAAATACCACCTCCCCAAAACCTTCATGTTTAACTTGGTCCAAATACCACCTCCCCAAAACCTTCATGTTTAACTTGGTCCAAATAACACCTCCCCAAAACCTTCATGTTTAACTTAAATTTTCTTAGTTTCAAAGATATGATACACCCACCGGACAAAGACCTATTTTCAAATCAACATAACATTTTGGTCGATATTTGATTTGATATATAATGATGTTTATAAAATATTTATTCAACTCTTGCTCTTTAGTTATATTCTATTCTTCATGGTGCTTTGCGCGGTGCAGGTTTGGTTGTCTCCTGTGATTGGTCACTTGGCGTGGAAGAGGAGGGTCTTGACCATGCCGGCCAGGACCTTGGGGAGCTGGGAGGAGATGACCTCTGACATCATTTCAGGGAACTCAACCTTCATGGCGTCAGCCTGGATGTAGGTACTAAGACAGTACAGGTTCACTTTCTTCACAATCTGGTGGAGGGGGAGAGATGGGGGAGGAGGGAGGGAGGAGGAGAGATGGGGGATGAGGGGAGATGGGGGATGAGGGAGAGATGGGGGATGAGGGAGAGATGGGGGAGGAGGGAGAGATGGAGGGGGTAGAGATGGAGCAGGAGGGAGAGAGATGGGGAGAGGGAGCATGGAGCAGGAGGGAGAGAGATGGGGGAGGAGAGAGAGATGGGGAGGAGGGAGAGAGATGGGGGATGAGGGAGAGATGGGGGAGGAGGGAGAGAGATGGGGGATGAGGGAGAGATGGGGAGGAGGGAGAGATGGGGAGGAGGGAGAGATGGGGGAGGAGGGGAGATGGGGGAGGAGGGAGAGATGGGGGAGGAGGGAGAGATGGAGGGGGAGGGGTAGAGATGGAGCAGGAGGGAGAGAGATGGGGGAGGAGGGAGAGATGGGGAGGAGGGAGAGATGGGACAGGGGGAGAGATGGGGGAGGGGGAGAGATGGGACAGGGGGAGAGATGGGGGAGGAGGGAGAGATGGGGCAGGGGGAGAGATGGGGCAGGGGGAGAGATGGGGCAGGGGGAGAGATGGGGAGGAGGGAGAGATGGGGAGGGGGAAGAGGGAAGATGGGGAGGAGGGAGAGATGGGGCAGGGGGAGAAATGGGGAGGAGGGAGAGATGGGGAGGAGGGAGAAATGGGGGGAGGGGAGAGATGGGGGAGGAGGAAGGGGAGATGGGGGAGGAAGGGGAGATGGGGGAGGAGGGAGAGATGGGGAGGAGGGAGAGATGGGGAGGAGGGAGAGATGGGGAGGAGGGAGAGATGGGGCAGGGGGGAGAAATGGGGAGGAGGGAGAGATGGGGAGGAGGGGAGATGGGGAGGAGGGAGAGATGGGGAGATGGGAGAGGAAGGAGAGATGGGGAGGAGGGAGAGATGGAAGAGATGGGAGAGGAAGGAGAGATGAGGGAGGAGGGAGAGATGGAAGAGATGGGGGAGGAAGGAGAGATGAGGGAGGAAGGATAGATGGGGAGGAAGGAGAGATGGGAGAAATGGGGAGGAGGGAGAGAGATGGGGAGGAAGGGGAGATGGGGGAGGAAGGAGAGATGGGAGAGATGGGGAGGAGGGAGAGATGGGGGTGGAGGGAGAGATGGGGGAGGAAGGAGAGATGGGGGAGGAAGGAGAGATGAGGGAGAGATGGGGGAGGAAGGAGAGATGGGGGAGGAAGGAGAGATGAGGGAGAAATGGGGAGGAGGGAGAAATGGGGGGAGGGAGAGAGATGGGGGAGGAAGGGGAGATGGGGGAGGAAGGAGAGATGGGGGAGGAAGGGGAGATGGGGAGGAAGGAGAGATGGGGGGAGGGAGAGATGGGGAGATGGGAGAGGAAGGAGAGATGGGGAGGAGGGAGAGATGGGAGAGGAAGGAGAGATGAGGGAGGAAGGAGAGATGGGGAGAAGGGAGAGATGGGGAGGAGGGAGAGATGGGGGGAGGAGGGAGAGATGGGGGAGGAGGGAGAGATGGGGAGGAAGGAGAGATGAGGGAGAGATGGGGGAGGAAGGAGAGATGAGGGAGAAATGGGGGGAGGGAGAGAGATGGGGGAGGAAGGAGAGATGAGGGAGAAATGGGGGGAGGGAGAGAGATGGGGGAGGAAGGAGAGATGAGGGAGAAATGGGGGAAGGGAGAGAGATGGGGGAGGAAGGAGAGATGAGGGAGAAATGGGGGAAGGGAGAGAGATGAGGGAGAGATGGGGGAGGGAGGAGAGATGAGGGAGAGATGGGGGAGGAGGGAGAGATGAGGGAGGAAGGAGAGATGGGGAGAAGGGAGAGATGGGGGAGGAGGGAGAGATGGGGGAGGCGGGAGAGATGGGGGAGGAAGGAGAGATGAGGGAGGATGGGGGGAGGGAGAAGATGGGGGAGGAAGGAGAGATGAGGGAGAAATGGGGGAAGGGAGAGAGATGAGGGAGAGATGGGGGAGGGAGGAGAGATGGGGGAGGAGGAGAGATGGGGGAGGAGGGAGAGATGGGGGAGGAAGGAGAGATGGGGGAGGGACAAGCATGTCAGCGTTTTGTCCTCAACAAATCATGGTCATCGAAAACAAGTTCATGAAACCTTTATCCAATGATTTCCGAGTCGGTGTAATAGGTTACTATCCCACTACCGTAACCTCAATTAGAAAGCCTGTAGCAAGACATCATGGATGTGGATTGAACATGGATTAAAGCATCAATCGATTAAAAGTGGATGTAAAGCAGATTTATAAAGGAAAAACACCTGAAAGTAACCTAAAGAGACCTTCACATTGAAGCCTATATCATATTGGTTAATTATACTACATTATAACTTGATCTAAAGGAACAGGGGAATATTAAACTTTCCACATCATACCTTGATCTAAAGGAACAGGGGAATATTAAACTTCCACATCATACCTTCACATTGAAGCCTATATCATATTGGTTAATTATATCATATTGGTTAATTATACTAAACTTCCACATTATACCTTGATCTAAAGGAACAGGGGAATATTAAACTTCCACATCATACCTTGATTTAAAGGAACAGGGGAATATTAAACTACTTCCACATCATACCTTCATATTGAAGCCTATATCATATTGGTTAATTATACTACATCATACCTTGATCTAAAGGTACAGGACCCGTGATGTTGGCCAAATTTATAGGCTTTGGTTGACCGGATTTGTTTACACTTTAAGGACATCTGTACAAGGTGCGTCTCCGACTGTCTCCGGAGACGGACAGGAAGATGTCATCTAAATCAGATCTCAGTGCGTCTATTGGTTGTCTACACCGGTTTAAAAATGTGTACACAATCACAATGTGGACAAGATCAGGACAATGGACTCATGTTAGACGCAGGTATGAACAGGGCTTATGATAGAGCAGTGACTTCCTGTCCTGTCCAGTACCTCATGCATGGCATCCATGAGCTTGGTGAGATGATAGAAGCGTTGAGAGGAGGCCACCATGCCTCTCTCCTTCAGATGGATAGCCTTGGTCAGCTCCCGAATGTAGTTCTGTCTCATCTCCTCAAACTGGGCCTGGCTCTTTAAACCCTCCAATGGAACTACGGAGAGAGACAAGGGACAATGGGTCATCAACCCGGAAACTAAATGTCTTCGTCCAAATGGCTCTTTAAACCCTCCAATGGAACTACGGAGAGAGAGAGAGAGACAAGGGACAATGGGTCATCAACCCGGAAACAAAATGTCTTCGTCCAAATGGCACCCTATTCCCTGTATTGAGCACTACTTTAATCAGGGTCCATAGGCATCCAGCCCAAAGTAGTGCACTATATAGGGAATAGTGTGCCATTTGGGATGTATTCTATATTTTAGACATAGAAGGTCAGACTGCTCTGAACTCTGATTAACAGAGATGTTACTGTAGGTCCATGCAGCTGGTTTTATCTGAACATCAAGTCATTTCTGGGTAGCAATTAAGTTCCCTACCGTGATTGTTTTCAATCTTAAAATGAACTAATTTACCACACGGCGATGTCAACATGGTGGGCCAATAATTCATCCCATCAAAACAGGTGAGAATTTCAGGCAGTCTTTTCAAACAGCTCCTACCCTACAAGGGCATTATTATCATGTTCACAATTTCACAGTATTATTCCAACATCATAGTGTTAAAATATACATAAAACACAGATAAATCACATTTGACTGCACTGAGCCTTTAATAGTCTCGCATCATTTCAATATAAATGGACCATTAGACTAAGAATTACATTATATTTCTTGAGGTAATTTTATTTTCCACATGAGTGAGCAAATATGCAGTGTAATTATGCAGTGTAAATATGCAGTATGAAATATGCAGTGTAAATATGCAGTGAGCAAATATGCAGTGTAAATATGCAGTATGAAATATGTAGTGTGAAATATGCAGTGTGAAATATGCAGTGTAATTATGCAGTGTGAAATATGCAGTGTGAAGATGTAGTGTAAATACACAGTGTAAATATGCAGTGTGAAATATGCAGTGTAAATATGCAGTGTAAATATGCAGTGTGAAGATGTAGTGTAAATACACAGTGTAATTATGCAGTTTAATTATGCAGTGTGGAATATGTAGTGTAAATACGCAGTGTAATTATGCAGTGTGAAGATGTAGTGTAAATACACAGTGTAATTATGCAGTGTAATTATGCAGTGTAAATATGCAGTGTAAATATGCAGTGAGCAAATATGCAGTGTAAATATGCAGTATGAAATATGTAGTGTGAAATATGCAGTGTGAAATATGTAGTGTAAATATGCAGTGTGAAATATGCAGTGTGAAATATGCAGTGTAATTATGCAGTGTGAAATATGCAGTGTGAAGATGTAGTGTAAATACACAGTGTAAATATGCAGTGTGAAATATGCAGTGTGAAATATGCAGTGTAAATATGCAGTGTGAAGATGTAGTGTAAATACACAGTGTAATTATGCAGTGTAATTATGCAGTGTGGAATATGTAGTGTAAATACATCAGTGTAATTATGCAGTGTGAAGATGTAGTGTAAATACACAGTGTAATTATGCAGTGTAATTATGCAGTGTAAATATGCAGTGTAAATATACAGTGTGAAATATGCAGTGTGAAATATGCAGTGTAAATATGCAGTGTGAAATATGCAGTGTGGAATATGTAGTGTAAATACACAGTGTAATTATGCAGTGTGAAGATGTAGTGTAAATACACAGTGTAATTATGCAGTGTAAATATGCAGTGTAATTATGCAGTGTGAAATATCCAGTGTAATTATGCAGTGTGAAGATGTAGTGTAAATACACAGTGTAATTATGCAGTGTAAATATGCAGTGTAATTATGCAGTGTGAAATATCCAGTGTAATTATGCAGTGTGAAGATGTAGTGTAAATACACAGTGTAATTATGCAGTGTAAATATGCAGTGTAATTATGCAGTGTGAAATATCCAGTGTAATTATGCAGTGTGAAGATGTAGTGTAACTACACAGTGTATTTATGCAGTGTGAAGATAGTGTAAATATGCAGTGTAAATACCAGTGTAAATATCCAGTGTAAATATGCAGTGTACATATGCAGTGTAAAGATAGTGTAATTATGCAGTGTAAATATGCAGTGTAAATATCCAGTGTAATTATGCAGTGTGAAGATGCAGTGTAAATATCCAGTGTAATTATGCAGTGTGAAGATGCAGTGTTAATATGCAGTGTAATTATCCAGTGTAATTATGCAGTGCGAAGATGCAGTGTAAATATATAGTGTAAATATCCAGTGTAAATATCCAGTGTAAATATACAGTGTAAATATGCAGTGTAAATACCCAGTGTAAATATGCAGCCACAAAGACCTACTATGTGTTCTCCTGCAGTACCAGGGAGAATGTGAGAGAGACAGTGACATAAATAGTGACAATTTGTTTTTGTTTTTTAGGCTTACAACATCACTGTCCGTGTACCATGTGTTTAACTTCATCTTTATCTTAATCATGATTTTACTTTAATTTAATAACTTTGTGGATATATCAACTACTCTCATAAAATGTGTTTTGACATTTTATAGAATTAAAGTGGATGTCCCTTTTGGATTTCTTGAGACCTGACCATGAACTTGTTTTCCACGGCTTCAGTCTCTGTTCATGTAAAGGTCCTGACCATGGGCTTCAGTCTCTGTTCATGTAAAGGTCCTGACCATGGGCTTCAGTCTCTGTTCATGTAAAGGTCCTGACCATGGGCTTCAGTCTCTGTTCATGTAAAGGTCCTGACCATGGGCTTCAGTCTCTGTTCATGTAAAGGTCCTGACCATGGGCTTCAGTCTCTGTTCATGTAAAGGTCCTGACCATGGGCTTCAGTCTCTGTTCATGTAAAGGTCCTGACCATGGGCTTCAGTCTCTGTTCATGTAAAGGTCCTGACCATGGGCTTCAGTCTCTGTTCATGTAAAGGTCCTGACCATGGGCTTCAGTCTCTGTTCATGTAAAGGTCAATGTAAAACTGTTACTTAATAACAGCTGCTTCATAAATCCTGCCTTGTCCCAGTTCACCTTTTTCCCAGTTCAACAACACATTATGAAACGCTGTATATTTCTACATCTAGTGGCAATATATGTGTCCCAGATGGACCTCTGTTCCCTATATAGTATGTTACTTCTGACCAGAGCCATATGGGCTATGTGGGACAGGGCACCATTTAGGACAGAGACAATAGTGTAACAAAGACATTACCGACTGCTTCACATGTCTTCTGTTTGTTCTTATTTGATCCTAACAGAAGTCTGTGGGCCAGAATAAGGTCGGGTTCATCAGTCAATGTTTTCAAGAGGAAGTGGTACTGTGTTGTGTTTACCAGTGTTGAGAATCATGATGGCTTTCATACAGAGGAACTCCTCTTTGGTGACCTGGAGGCTGGTAAACTCCTGAGGGATAAACTGCATGGCCAGACACAGATCATATATGGGAGATCTCCTCATACGATCCCTGGGAGACAATTACAATATTAATATTCACATATATCATAGTGGGATTGTATTGTTTTAACTAAATAGTTGGATAAGTGGAAATAAAAATGGTTTTATTCAATGCAGATTTTAAATATAGAACATTAACATTGTGGTCCTTCTGTAGCTCAGTTGGTAGAGCATGGCGCTTGTAACGCCAGGGTAGTGGGTTCGATCCCCGGGACCACCCATACGTAGAATGTATGCACACATGACTGTAAGTCGCTTTGGATAAAAGCGTCTGCTAAATGGCATATATTATTATTATTATTATTATTACATTAACTTACTGGCTCAGGATCAGATCAGGAGCGAAGTATAAGTATTCACTGGTGACATTCTGGAAAGATCTCCAGCCCAGAGAGAACACCATCAGGTTCATCCAGGAGTATTGGATGAGTGTCATCTGGTCGTTGATGTGGAGGCTACGGAACCCTGTCAACAAACCAGAGAAAAGAATATGTGAATGTTTTCAAGAAAGCTTGTTTTACTTGCAATGACCGTGACATGTGGTTGTTTTTGACCTGAATGTAAGTCACTCCGGATAAGTGTCTGCTAAATGACCAAGACATGGGAAAAGACTCTGTTAAATGACCAAGACATGGGAAAAGACTCTGTTAAATGACCAAGACATGGGAAAAGACTCTGTTAAATGACCAAGACATGGGAAAAGACTCTGTTAAATGACCAAGACATGGGAAAAGACTCTGTTAAATGACCAAGACATCAATGGGAAAAGACTCTGTTAAATGACCAAGACATGGGAAAAGACTCTGTTAAATGACCAAGACATCAATGGGAAAAGACTTTGTTAAATGACCAAGACATCAATGGGAAAAGACTCTGTTAAATGACCAAGACATCAATGGGAAAAGACTTTGTTAAATGACCAAGACATGGGAAAAGACTCTGTTAAATGACCAAGACATGGGAAAAGACTCTGTTAAATGACCAAGACATCAATAGGAAAAGACTCTGTTAAATGACCAAGACATGGGAAAAGACTCTGTTAAATGACCAAGACATCAATAGGAAAAGACTCTGTTAAATGACCAAGACATGGGAAAAGACTCTGTTAAATGACCAAGACATGGGAAAAGACTTTGTTAAATGACCAAGACATCAATAGGAAAAGACTCTGTTAAATGACCAAGACATGGGAAAAGACTCTGTTAAATGACCAAGACATCAATGGGAAAAGACTCTGTTAAATGACCAAGACATCAATAGGAAAAGACTCTGTTAAATGACCAAGACATGGGAAAAGACTCTGTTAAATGACCAAGACATCAATAGGAAAAGACTCTGTTAAATGACCAAGACATCAATGGGAAAAGACTTTGTTAAATGACCAAGACATCAATAGGAAAAGACTCTGTTAAATGACCAAGACATCAATGGGAAAAGACTCTGTTAAATGACCAAGACATCAATGGGAAAAGACTCTGTTAAATGACCAAGACATCAATGGGAAAAGACTTTGTTAAATGACCAAGACATCAATAGGAAAAGACTCTGTTAAATGACCAAGACATCAATGGGAAAAGACTTTGTTAAATGACCAAGACATCAATGGGAAAAGACTCTGTTAAATGACCAAGACATCAATGGGAAAAGACTCTGTTAAATGACCAAGACATCAATAGGAAAAGACTCTGTTAAATGACCAAGACATCAATGGGAAAAGACTCTGTTAAATGACCAAGACATCAATGGGAAAAGACTCTGTTAAATGACCAAGATCAATGGGAAAAGACTCTGTTAAATGACCAAGACATCAATGGGAAAAGACTCTGTTAAATGACCAAGACATCAATGGGAAAAGACTCTGTTAAATGACCAAGACATCAATGGGAAAAGACTTTGTTAAATGACCAAGACATCAATAGGAAAAGACTCTGTTAAATGACCAAGACATCAATGGGAAAAGACTTTGTTAAATGACCAAGACATCAATGGGAAAAGACTCTGTTAAATGACCAAGACATCAATGGGAAAAGACTCTGTTAAATGACCAAGACATGGGAAAAGACTTTGTTAAATGACCAAGACATGGGAAAAGACTTTGTTAAATGACCAAGACATGGGAAAAGACTCTGTTAAATGACCAAGACATCAATGGGAAAAGACTCTGTTAAATGACCAAGACATGGGAAAAGACTCTGTTAAATGACCAAGATCAATGGGAAAAGACTCTGTTAAATGACCAAGACATGGGAAAAGACTCTGTTAAATGACCAAGACATGGGAAAAGACTCTGTTAAATGACCAAGACATCAATGGGAAAAGACTCTGTTAAATGACCAAGACATGGGAAAAGACTCTGTTAAATGACCAAGACATCAATAGGAAAAGACTCTGTTAAATGACCAAGACATGGGAAAAGACTCTGTTAAATGACCAAGACATGGGAAAAGACTCTGTTAAATGACCAAGACATCAATGGGAAAAGACTTTGTTAAATGACCAAGACATCAATAGGAAAAGACTCTGTTAAATGACCAAGACATGGGAAAAGACTTTGTTAAATGACCAAGACATCAATAGGAAAAGACTCTGTTAAATGACCAAGACATCAATGGGAAAAGACTTTGTTAAATGACCAAGACATGGGAAAAGACTTTGTTAAATGACCAAGACATGGGAAAAGACTCTGTTAAATGACCAAGACATCAATGGGAAAAGACTCTGTTAAATGACCAAGACATGGGAAAAGACTCTGTTAAATGACCAAGACATGGGAAAAGACTCTGTTAAATGACCAAGACATCAATGGGAAAAGACTCTGTTAAATGACCAAGACATGGGAAAAGACTCTGTTAAATGACCAAGACATGGGAAAAGACTCTGTTAAATGACCAAGACATGGGAAAAGACTCTGTTAAATGACCAAGACATGGGAAAAGACTCTGTTAAATGACCAAGACATGGGAAAAGACTCTGTTAAATGACCAAGACATGGGAAAAGACTCTGTTAAATGACCAAGACATGGGAAAAGACTCTGTTAAATGACCAAGACATGGGAAAAGACTCTGTTAAATGACCAAGACATGGGAAAAGACTCTGTTAAATGACCAAGACATGGGAAAAGACTCTGTTAAATGACCAAGACATGGGAAAAGACTCTGTTAAATGACCAAGACATGGGAAAAGACTCTGTTAAATGACCAAGACATGGGAAAAGACTCTGTTAAATGACCAAGACATGGGAAAAGACTCTTTTAAATGACCAAGACATCAATGGGAAAAGACTCTGTTAAATGACCAAGACATGGGAAAAGACTCTGTTAAATGACCAAGACATGGGAAAAGACTCTGTTAAATGACCAAGACATGGGAAAAGACTCTGTTAAATGACCAAGACATGGGAAAAGACTCTGTTAAATGACCAAGACATGGGAAAAGACTCTGTTAAATGACCAAGACATGGGAAAAGACTCTGTTAAATGACCAAGACATGGGAAAAGACTCTGTTAAATGACCAAGACATCAATGGGAAAAGACTCTGTTAAATGACCAAGACATCAATGGGAAAAGACTCTGTTAAATGACCAAGACATGGGAAAAGACTCTGTTAAATGACCAAGACATGGGAAAAGACTCTGTTAAATGACCAAGACATGGGAAAAGACTCTGCTAAATGACCAAGACATGGGAAAAGACTCTGTTAAATGACCAAGACATCAATGGGAAAAGACTCTGTTAAATGACCAAGACATGGGAAAAGACTCTGTTAAATGACCAAGACATGGGAAAAGACTCTGTTAAATGACCAAGACATGGGAAAAGACTCTGTTAAATGACCAAGACATGGGAAAAGACTCTGTTAAATGACCAAGACATCAATGGGAAAAGACTCTGTTAAATGACCAAGACATGGGAAAAGACTCTGTTAAATGACCAAGACATCAATGGGAAAAGACTCTGTTAAATGACCAAGACATCAATGGGAAAAGACTCTGCTAAATGACCAAGACATCAATGGGAAAAGACTTTGTTAAATGACCAAGACATCAATGGGAAAAGACTCTGTTAAATGACCAAGACATGGGAAAAGACTCTGTTAAATGACCAAGACATGGGAAAAGACTCTGTTAAATGACCAAGACATGGGAAAAGACTCTGTTAAATGACCAAGACATCAATGGGAAAAGACTCTGTTAAATGACCAAGACATCAATGGGAAAAGACTCTGTTAAATGACCAAGACATCAATGGGAAAAGACTCTGTTAAATGACCAAGACATCAATGGAAAAGTAGGAAGAATAACCTTTATATATCTACTGTAATTTGAGTTTAAATGGTTCATTACCTCTATTCATATAAGTTGACATTTTTTATTACATAATCATCCAATCAAACTTTATTTGTCACGTGCGCCGAACACAACAAGTGTAGACCTTACAGTGAAATGCCGAATACAACAAGTGTAGACCTTACCGTGAAATGCTGAATACAACAAGTGTAGACCTTACCGTGAAATGCCGAAAACAACAAGTGTAGACTTTACCGTGAAATGCCGAATACAACAAGTGTAGACTTTACCGTGAAATGCGAATACAACAAGTGTAGACTTTACCGTGAAATGCCGAAAACAACAAGTGTAGACTTTACCGTGAAATGCCGAATACAACAAGTGTAGACTTACCGTGAAATGCTGAATACAACAAGTGTAGACTTTACCGTGAAATGCTGAATACAACAAGTGTAGACTTTACCGTGAAATGTGAATACAACAAGTGTAGACCTTACCGTGAAATGCTGAATACAACAAGTGTAGACTTTACCGTGAAATGCCGAATACAACAAGTGTAGACCTTACCGTGAAATGCTGAATACAACAAGTGTAGACTTTACCGTGAAATGCCGAATACAACAAGTGTAGACCTTACCGTGAAATGCTGAATACAACAAGTGTAGACTTTACCGTGAAATGCTGAATACAACAAGTGTAGACCTTACCGTGAAATGCCGAATACAACAAGTGTAGACCTTACCGTGAAATGCTGAATACAACAATAGACTTTACCGTGAAATGCTGAATACAACAAGTGTAGACTTTACCGTGAAATGCCGAATACAACAAGTGTAGACCTTACCGTGAAATGCTGAATACAACAAGTGTAGACTTTACCGTGAAATGCCGAATACAACAAGTGTAGACCTTACCGTGAAATGCTGAATACAACAAGTGTAGACCTTACCGTGAAATGCTGAATACAACAAGTGTAGACTTTACCGTGAAATGCTGAATACAACAAGTGTAGACTTTACCGTGAAATGCTGAATACAACAAGTGTAGACCTTACCGTGAAATGCCGAATACAACAAGTGTAGACTTTACCGTGAAATGCCGAATACAACAAGTGTAGACCTTACCGTGAAATGCTGAATACAACAAGTGTAGACTTTACCGTGAAATGCCGAATACAACAAGTGTAGACCTTACCGTGAAATGCCGAATACAACAAGTGTAGACCTTACCGTGAAATGCCGAATACAACAAGTGTAGACCTTACCGTGAAATGCTGAATACAACAAGTGTAGACTTTACCGTGAAATGCCGAATACAACAAGTGTAGACTTTGACTGATGAACCCGACCTTATTCGGGGGTACCGGTACAGGGTCAATGTGGAGGCTATATACAGGGGGTACCGGTACAGAGTCAATGTGGAGGCTATATACAGGGGGTACCGGTACCGAGTCAATGTGGAGGCTATATACAGGGGGTACCGGTACCGAGTCAATGTGGAGGCTATATACAGGGGGTACCGGTACCGAGTCAATGTGGATGCTATATACAGGGGGTACCGGTACAGAGTCAATGTGGAGGGTATATACAGGGGGTACCGGTACAGAGTCAATGTGGAGGCTATATACAGGGTGTTATGGTACAGAGTCAATGTGGAGGCTATATACAGGGGGTACCGGTACAGAGTCAATGTGGAGGCTATATACAGGGGGTACCGGTACCGAGTCAATGTGGATGCTATATACAGGGGGTACCGGTACAGAGTCAATGTGGAGGCTATATACAGCGGGTACCGGTACAGAGTCAATGTGGAGGATATATACAGGGTGTTACGGTACAGAGTCAATGTGGAGGCTATATACAGGGGGTACCGGTACAGAGTCAATGTGGAGGGTATATACATGGGGTACCGGTACAGAGTCAATGTGGAGGCTATATACAGGGGGTACCAGTACAGAGTCAATGTGGAGGGTATATACAGGGGGTACCGGTATCGAGTCAGTGTGGAGGCTATATACAGGGTATTACGGTACAGAGTCAATGTGGAGGCTATATACAGGGGGTACCGGTACAGAGTCAATGTGGAGGCTATATACAGGGTGTTACGGTACAGAGTCAATGTGGAGGCTATTTACAGGGGATACCAGTACAGAGTCAATGTGGAGGGTATATACAGGGTATTACGGTACAGAGTCAATGTGGAGGCTATATACAGGGGGTACCAGTACAGAGTCAATGTGGAGGGTATATACAGGGTATTACGGTACAGAGTCAATGTGGAGGCTATATACAGGGTGTTACGGTACAGAGTCAATGTGGAGGCTATATACATGGGGTACCAGTACAGAGTCAATGTGGAGGGTATATACAGGGTATTACGGTACAGAGTCAATGTGGAGGCTATATACAGGGGGTACCAGTACAGAGTCAATGTGGAGGGTATATACAGGGTATTACAGTACAGAGTCAATGTGGAGGCTATATACAGGGTATTACGGTACAGAGTCAATGTGGAGGCTATATACAGGGTGTTACGGTACAGAGTCAATGTGGAGGCTATATATAGGGGGTACCAGTACAGAGTCAATGTGGAGGCTATATACAGGGGGTACTGGTACAGAGTCAATGTGGAGGCTATATACAGGGGGTACTGGTACAGAGTCAATGTGGAGACTATATACAAGGGGTACCGGTACATAGTCAATGTGGAGGCTATATACAGGGGGTACCGGTACAGAGTCAATGTGGAGGCTATATACAGGGGGTACCAGTACAGAGTCAATGTGGAGACTATATACAGGGTATTACGGTACAGAGTCAATGTGGAGGCTATATACAGGGGGTACCAGTACAGAGTCAATGTGGAGGCTATATACAGGGGGTACCGGTACAGAGTCAATGTGGAGGCTATATACAGCGGGTACCGGTACAGAGTCAATGTGGAGGCTATATACAGGGTGTTACGGTACAGAGTCAATGTGGAGGCTATATACAGGGGGTACCGGTACAGAGTCAATGTGGAGGGTATATACAGGGGGTACCGGTACAGAGTCAATGTGGAGGCTATATACAGGGTGTTATGGTACAGAGTCAATGTGGAGGCTATATACAGGGGGTACCGGTACAGAGTCAATGTGGAGGCTATATACAGGGGGTACCGGTACCGAGTCAATGTGGATGCTATATACAGGGGGTACCGGTACAGAGTCAATGTGGAGGCTATATACAGCGGGTACCGGTACAGAGTCAATGTGGAGGATATATACAGGGTGTTACGGTACAGAGTCAATGTGGAGACTATATACAGGGTATTACGGTACAGAGTCAATGTGGAGGCTATATACAGGGGGTACCAGTACAGAGTCAATGTGGAGGCTATATACAGGGGGTACCGGTACAGAGTCAATGTGGAGGCTATATACAGCGGGTACCGGTACAGAGTCAATGTGGAGGCTATATACAGGGTGTTACGGTACAGAGTCAATGTGGAGGCTATATACAGGGGGTACCGGTACAGAGTCAATGTGGAGGGTATATACAGGGGGTACCGGTACAGAGTCAATGTGGAGGCTATATACAGGGTGTTATGGTACAGAGTCAATGTGGAGGCTATATACAGGGGGTACCGGTACAGAGTCAATGTGGAGGCTATATACAGGGGGTACCGGTACCGAGTCAATGTGGATGCTATATACAGGGGGTACCGGTACAGAGTCAATGTGGAGGCTATATACAGCGGGTACCGGTACAGAGTCAATGTGGAGGATATATACAGGGTGTTACGGTACAGAGTCAATGTGGAGGCTATATACAGGGGGTACCGGTACAGAGTCAATGTGGAGGGTATATACATGGGGTACCGGTACAGAGTCAATGTGGAGGCTATATACAGGGGGTACCAGTACAGAGTCAATGTGGAGGGTATATACAGGGGGTACCGGTATCGAGTCAGTGTGGAGGCTATATACAGGGTATTACGGTACAGAGTCAATGTGGAGGCTATATACAGGGGGTACCGGTACATAGTCAATGTGGAGGCTATATACAGGGGGTACCAGTACAGAGTCAATGTGGAGGCTATATGCTGGGGGTACCGGTACATAGTCAATGTGGAGGCTATATACAGGGGGTACCAGTACAGAGTCAATGTGGAGGCTATATGCAGGGTATTACGGTACAGAGTCAATGTGGAGGCTATATACAGGGGGTACCAGTACAGAGTCAATGTGGAGGCTATATATAGGGGGTACCAGTACAGAGTCAATGTGGAGGATATATACAGGGTATTACGGTACAGAGTCAATGTGGAGGCTATATACAGGGGGGTACCGATACAGAGTCAATGTGGAGGCTATATACAGGGGGTACTGGTACAGAGTCAATGTGGAGGCTATATACAGGGGGTACTGGTACAGAGTCAATGTGGAGACTATATACAAGGGGTACCGGTACATAGTCAATGTGGAGGCTATATACAGGGGGTACCGGTACAGAGTCAATGTGGAGGCTATATACAGGGGGTACCAGTACAGAGTCAATGTGGAGACTATATACAGGGTATTACGGTACAGAGTCAATGTGGAGGCTATATACAGGGGGTACCAGTACAGAGTCAATGTGGAGGGTATATACAGGGTATTACGGTACAGAGTCAATGTGGAGGCTATATACAGGGGGTACCAGTACAGAGTCAATGTGGAGGGTATATACAGGGTATTACGGTACAGAGTCAATGTGGAGGCTATATACAGGGTGTTACGGTACAGAGTCAATGTGGAGGCTATATACAGGGGGTACCAGTACAGAGTCAATGTGGAGGGTATATACAGGGTATTACGGTACAGAGTCAATGTGGAGGCTATATACAGGGGGTACCAGTACAGAGTCAATGTGGAGGGTATATACAGGGTATTACGGTACAGAGTCAATGTGGAGGCTATATACAGGGTATTACGGTACAGAGTCAATGTGGAGGCTATATACAGGCTGTTACGGTACAGAGTCAATGTGGAGGCTATATACAGGGGGTACCAGTACAGAGTCAATGTGGAGGGTATATACAGGGTATTACGGTACAGAGTCAATGTGGAGGCTATATACAGGGGGTACCAGTACAGAGTCAATGTGGAGGGTATATACAGGGTATTACGGTACAGAGTCAATGTGGAGACTATATACAGGGGGTACTGGTACAGAGTCAATGTGGAGGCTATATACAGGGTGTTACGGTACAGAGTCAATGTGGAGGGTATATACAGGTGGTACCGGTATCGAGTCAGTGTGCAGGGGTACAGGCTAGTTGACGTAATTTGTACATGTAGGTCGGGGTGAAGTGACTAGATATAGATATAGATTAAAAAAACAAAGAGTAGCAGCAGTTTACAAAAGGGGTAGAAGCTGCTGAGGAGCCTTTTGGTCCTAGACTTGACGCTTCGGCACCACTTGTGTGTGGTAGCAGAGAAAACAGTCTACAACTTGGGTGACTGGAGTCTCTGACAATTTTATGGGCTTTCCTCTGACACCGCCTGGTATATAGGTCCTGGATGGCAGGAAGCTTGGCCCCAGTGATGTACTGGGCCGTACGCACTACCCTCTGTAGCGCCAAATGGTCAGATGCTGAGCAGTTGCCATACCAGGCAGTGATGCAACCGGTCAGGATGCTCTCGATGGTGCAGCTCTAAAACCTTTTGAGGATCTGGGGACCTATGCCAAAATCTTTTCAGGCTCCTGAGGGGGAAAAGGTTTTGTCGTGCCCTCTTCACGACTGTCTTGGTATGTTTGGATCATGATAGTTTGTTGGTCATGTGGACACCAAAGGAATTTGAAACTCTTGACCCGCTCCAATACAGCCCCGTCGATGTTAATGGCGGCCTGTTTGGCCCGCCTTTTCCTGTAGTCCACGATCGGCTCCTTAGTCTTGCTCATACTGAGAGAGAGGTTGTTGTCCTGGCACCACACTGCCAGTTCTCGGACCTCCTCCCTATATGCCGTCTCATCGTTGTCGGTGACCACTGTTGTGTTGTTGGCAAAATTAACGATGGTGTTGGAGTCGTGTTTGGCCACTGGGGATGGTCTGGTGGTGTAGATATGTAGTTATTACAGACTCGGTCAGGAAGAGGTTGAAAATGTCAAGACACTTGACAGTTGGTCCGCGCATGCTTTGAGTACACGTCCTGGTAATATGTCTGGCACAGCTGCTTTTTGAATGTTGACCTGTTTAAAGGTTTTGTTCACATCGGCTACCAAGAGCGTTATCACACAGTCATCCAGAACAGCTGGTGCTCTCCTGCATGCTTCAGTGTTGCTTGCCTCGAAGCAAGCATAAAAGGCATTTAGCTCATCTGGTAGGCTCGTGTCATTGGGCACGAGCCTATACAGTATCTATACAGTATCTACGGTCATTCATACGTATCTGCTGTCATTTGAGTTTAAATGGATCAATATCTTTATTCATACTTACAATATCTACTGTCATTTTAGTTTAAATGGTTCATTACCTTTATTCATACTTATCGGCTGTCATTTGAGTTGAGATGGTTTATTATGTAAATAACGTCTTATCACGTTATTAACAAGAACAAGTTGTAACACCCTAGTAACAGTCATACACAGTTGTAGACATATCACTACTGGTAGACATAATGGTAGATATATCACTACTGGTAGACATAATGGTAGATATATCTCCGGACAACCATAATGGTAGATATATCACTATATCACTACTGGTCAATATAATGGTAGATATATCACTACTGGTCAACCGTAAAGATAGATATATCACTATATAACTGCTGGTCTACCATAATGGTAGATATATCACTACTGGTCAATATAATGGTAGATATATCACTACTGGTCAATATAATGGTATATATATCACTACTGGTCAATATAATGGTAGATATATCACTACTGGTCAATATAATGGTAGATATATCACTACTGGTCAATATAATGGTAGATATATCACTACTGGTCAACCATAATGGTAGATATATCACTACTGGTCAATATAATGGTAGAAATATCAATACTGGTCAATATAATGGTAGATATATCACTACTGGTCAACCATAATGGTATATATATCACTACTGGTCAACCATAATGGTAGATATATCACTACTGGTCAACCATAATGGTAGATATATCACTACTGGTCAATATAATGGTAGAAATATCAATACTGGTCAATATAATGGTAGATATATCACTACTGGTCAACCATAATGGTATATATATATCACTACTGGTCAACCATAATGGTAGATATATCACTACTGGTCAATATAATGGTAGATATATCACTACTGGTCAATATAATGGTAGAAATATCAATACTGGTCAATATAATGGTAGATATATCACTACTGGTCAATATAATGGTATATATATCACTACTGGTCAACCATAATGGTAGATATATCACTACTGGTCAATATAATGGTAGATATATCACTACTGGTCAATATAATGGTAGATATATCACTACTGGTCAATATAATGGTAGATATATCACTACTGGTCAATATAATGGTAGATATATCACTACTGGTCAATATAATGGTAGATATATCACTACTGGTCAATATAATGGTAGATATATATATATCACTACTGGTCAATATAATGGTAGATATATCACTACTGGTCAATATAATGGTAGATATATCACTACTGGTCAATATAATGGTAGAAATATCACTACTGGTCAATATAATGGTAGATATATCACTACTGGTCAATATAATGGTAGATATATCACTACTGGTCAATATAATGGTAGAAATATCACTACTGGTCAATATAATGGTAGATATATCACTACTGGTCAATATAATGGTAGATATATCACTACTGGTCAATATAATGGTAGATATATCACTACTGGTCAATATAATGGTAGATATATCACTACTGGTCAATATAATGGTATATATATATCACTACTGGTCAATATAATGGTAGATATATCACTACTGGTCAACCATAATGGTAGATATATCACTACTGGGAACTAGCCTTCCCTTCCTGTCAAATCATTACCTCTCCTTATGGGAACTAGCCTTCCCTTCCTGTCAAATCATTACCTCTCTTTATGGGAACTAGCCTTCCCTCCCTGTCAAATCATTACCTCTCCTTATGGGAACTAGCCTTCCCTTCCTGTCAAATCATTACCTCTCCTTATGGGAACTAGCCTTCCCTTCCTGTCAAATCATTACCTCTCCTTATGGGAACTAGCCTTCCCTTCCTGTCAAATCATTACCTCTCCTTATGGGAACTAGCCTTCCCTCCCTGTCAAATCATTACCTCTCCTTATGGGAACTAGCCTTCCCTTCCTGTCAAATCATTACCTCTCCTTATGGGAACTAGCCTTCCCTCCCTGTCAAATTATTACCTCTCCTTATGGGAACTAGCCTTCCCTCCCTGTCAAATCATTACCTCTCCTTATGGGAACTAGCTTTCCCTCCCTGTCAAATCATTACCTCTCCTTATGGGAACTAGCCTTCCCTTCCTGTCAAATCATTACCTCTCCTTATGGGAACTAGCCTTCCCTCCCTGTCAAATCATTACCTCTCCTTATGGGAACTAGCCTTCCCTCCCTGTCAAATCATTACCTCTCCTTATGGGAACTAGCCTTCCCTCCCTGTCAAATCATTACCTCTCCTTATGGGAACTAGCCTTCCCTCCCTGTCAAATCATTACCTCTCCTTATGGGAACTAGCCTTCCCTTCCTGTCAAATCATTACATTCTCCTTATGGGAACTAGCCTTCCCTCCCTGTCAAATCATTACCTCTCCTTATGGGAACTAGCCTTCCCTTCCTGTCAAATCATTACCTCTCCTTATGGGAACTAGCCTTCCCTTCCTGTCAAATCATTACCTCTCCTTATGGGAACTAGGGATTCTACATGACATGACATACAGTATGGATTCTACATGACATGACATACAGTATGGATTCTATACGACATGGGTGTTTAGGAGGTTACCTGTAGTGATAAAGGCTGTTTAGTTATAAAGGGTGTTTAGGAGGTTACCAGTAGTGATAAAGGGTGTTTAGGAGGTTACCAGTAGTGAAAAATGGGTGTTTAGGAGGTTACCAGTAGTGATAAAGGGTGTTTAGGAGGTTACCAGTAGTGATAAAGTGTGTTTAGGAGATTACCAGTAGTGATAAAGGGTGATTAGGAGGTTACCAGTAATTATAAAGGGTGTTTAGGAGGTTACCAGTAGTGATAAAGGGTGTTTAGTGATAAAGGATGTTTAGGAGGTTACCAGTAGTGATAAAGGGTGTTTAGTGATAAAGGGTGTTTAGGAGGTTACCAGTAGTGATAAAGGGTGATTAGGAGGTTACTAGTAATTATAAAGGGTGATTAGGAGGTTACCAATAGTGATAAAGGGTGTTTAATTATAAAGGGTGTTTAGTTATAAAGGGTGTTTAGGAGGTTACCAGTAGTGATAAAGGGTGTTCGGGGTGTTTAGGAGGTTACCAGTAATTATAAAGGGTGTTTAGGAGGTTACCAGCAATTATAAAGGGTGTTTAGGAGGTTACCAGTAGTGATAAAGGGTGTTTAGGAGGTTACCAGTAGTGATAAAGGGTGTTTAGTTATAAAGGGTGTTTAGGAGGTTACCAGTAGTTTATAAAGGGTGTTTAGTTATAAAGGGTGTTTAGTTATAAAGGGTGTTTAATTATAAAGGGTGTTTAATTATAAAGGGTGTTTAATTATAAAGGGTGTTTAATTATAAAGGGTGTTTAGTTATAAAGGGTGTTTAGTTATAAAGGGTGTTTAGTTATAAAGGGTGTTTAATTATAAAGGGTGTTTAGTTATAAAGGGTGTTTAGTTATAAAGGGTGTTTAGTTATAAAGGGTGTGAAAAGAGAAGAAATGATTGGTCGTACTTTCCACATGGTCTCCCTGGCTGTATCTCTGCCTGCCAGCGTTTGGGAGTGAGACCTTCGCTGACCTTCGGTGTGGTGACCATGGAGACCATGGTGAGTGTGTTGGCCCTGAGGAGGCCTAGCCGATAGGGCTCTCGTCTAAAGTAGTGCACTATATAAGGCATAGGGTGCCATAGGGCTCTGGTCTAAAGTGGTGCACTATATAGGGAATAGGGTGCCATAGGGCTCTGGTCTAAAGTGGTGCACTATATAGGGCATAGTGTGCCATAGGGCCCTGGTCTAAACTAGTGCACTATATAGGGCATAGTGTGTTATTTGGGAAGCAAACATAGACTTATATCATAAGTCAGCCCTGAATAGAGTTATTCTGTTACCTGGCACACCTGGCCAATGCGACTGCATGCTACTACTGCTGTCTGTAATGTGGTACAGGTTGACTCCAGTAAAGGATCTCACATGGACCAATCCTAACTTGGATCCGCATGGGGGAAAACCTTCCATTTTACATCAGTTTAATGAAGTGTGAACGTGGTTAAACGTGGTTAAACGTGGTTAAACGGGGTAAACGTGGTTAAACGGGGTTAAACGGGGTAAACGTGGTTAAACGGGGTTAAACGGGGTTAAACGGGGTTAAACGGGGTTAAACGTGCGCAGATGTCAAGATTGGATATCAAACCAGTTGACCTTCTTCCTGCTGTTACTTGATCACCGGATGAATCACAGTCTGTCTTCTCAGGACATTCTCAGACATTGATAAACCACACACACATCATTACACTGTTTTATTACCTGGCAGGGACTTGGACCACCGGACGATCCACAACAGCTGTCTATCGCACAGTCTATTGAGACTGTTGAGGAGGAGGTGTGGCATGTCAGGCTGGGAGTTGTCATAGCCAGAGTACACCACCTGGTAGACGGACAGAGGAGTACATGATTGATCCCTGAATGTCGATCCATTGTCAGCAGCAGGACAACACAAAGCAAAAGGTGCCTATGATGAATATGAAACCTAACTTGTCCTTCAGTCATGTTTTCCCTTAGTCTCTTATTGACGTCAATGCATGACTAAGTTACAATTAGATTTAGATGGAGGTTAGGATTCCCCCCCTAAATCAGAAACTCCGACCCCACCTCAGGCTCAATGCTCTCCAGAATGCTGATGATCTGAGGGGAGAGCTGCAGCTCGTTGAGGCCAGGCATGCAGGGTAGAGAGGCCAGGGCCTGACCATCCCCCAGGGCTGACAAGGGCCCCTGGAACATCAAGGCTGGGGCCAGACCATCTCCCAGGGCTGATAAGGCCCCCTGGAACATCAAGGCTGGACCTGCCTTCAGGGCCCCAAAACGCTTCAGCTTCCGCCCTGTGACAATAATTACCACAAGGGTCAGTCAAAACATGGGAAGAGTACAGGGAACACTTGTTATTCACATACTGTATGTAGACATTGGTACGGGGCTGAATGAAATGAAGACGGGGTTCAACATCTATGAAATGCTTCATTAAGAAGCATGCTTAAGCATGCCTCATTAAAGATGTGATGTGTCGGCTGACATAAGATATTCTGTCTGAGGCCAAAGTTAAAAGATATAAAAAACATTTTTTTTAAAGAATATTGTTTTCAGGTTTAGTTTGTCTGGATAAAATAAAAAATGCTACTAAATAATTACTGTAATGCATTTATTTTTCTGTAAGTTGTAATTTTGGATGACTGGTACGGCCTTGAACGGTTGACTGGTTAACAACCCGTAATATAACACCTCCTCCTCAATAACCCATGACACATAAAATGTTTCAAATGAAAGGTCAGACAAAGGCTATTACAAGAGCACTTTAGTTTTTGAATACTGAACTGTTTTTTACCATACAGATGTAGTATCTTAATTTGAGCCAGATTTGCTACAGCAGGAAGATAATCCTGCAGCAACAGGAAATGTGCATTATTATGTAGTTCATTTAGGGAAAATCAAGCCTGAACATTTCAAAGTGGAAATTACAAACTTCAGAAGCCTTTTTTAACTACAAATACACTACAAGTTTAAAATGTCATGCATTGCGGGAAAGTTCTCCTGCAACAAGGTGATCAAATTAAGATACTACATCTGTAGTTCATTAAACATCCAAAAGGTAATATCCTAAGGGAAAGAACATTTCCGATAGTAATGACAGGGTGTGATCATTTTGTTTGGTCTCTGTGTGTTATCTGAAAGGCCATTTCAACATTCTCCTTGACTGGAAATTATGATTTTGAAGTGTGTGACTCCTGCTTGAGATGAGAGAGTGTTCATTTGTAACCCCTTTAATGTGATGTTCTCTAGATAATTGGTTAGGAGGGCATTCATTTAGTAGAAGAGGAAGACAGAGAGACATAACCACAAAGGTACCTCCGAGCATCATCCCAGCTTGGTAGCACTTCCTCAGGCGACACGCAGGGCAATTCTTTCTCCGTATCTTGTCCACGATGCAGTCGTTTCGACCGGCACAGAGATAATTATGATGTCCTGTTGAAAGGAACAACAGAATACAGCTAATGTGGTTTAAAGTGTGTTTTTAGCATTACAAAGGCAATCATCTCAGAGAGAGGTGGGTTCTCTAAGGCTCTCAGTAATATTGTCTAATGGAGATGGGTTCTCTAAGGCTCTCAGTAATATTGTCTAATGGAGATGGGTTCTCTAAGGCTCTCAGTAATATTGTCTAATGGAGATGGGTTCTCTAAGGCGCTCAGTAATATTGTCTAATGGAGGTGGGTTCTCTAAGGCTCTCAGTAATATTGTCTAATGGAGATGGGTTCTCTAAGGCTCTCAGTAATATTGTCTAATGGAGATGGGTTCTCTAAGGCTCTCAGTAATATTGTCTAATGGAGATGGGTTCTCTAAGGCTCAGTAATATTGTCTAATGGAGGTGGGTTCTCTAAGGCTCTCAGTAATATTGTCTAATGGAGATGGGTTTCTCTGGAGAAGGCTCTCAGTAATATTGTCTAATGGAGATGGGTTCTCTAAGGCTCTCAGTAATATTGTCTAATGGAGGTGGGTTCTCTAAGGCTCTGTGTATTATTGTCTAATGGAGATGGGTTCTCTAAGGCTCTCAGTAATATTGTCTAATGGAGGTGGGTTCTCTAAGGCTCTCAGTAATATTGTCTAATGGAGATGGGTTCTCTAAGGCTCTCAGTAATATTGTCTAATGGAGATGGGTTCTCTAAGGCTCTCAGTAATATTGTCTAATGGAGATGGGTTCTCTAAGGCTCTGTGTATTATTGTCTAATGGAGATGGGTTCTACTCGGCTCTCTGAAATAGTGTCTATTGGAGATGGGTATTGTACTCTGAAGATTGAGAAGAGTTTTTGAGAGCGAGAGAGAGGGGGGGTGAAAGACAGGGAGAGAGATAAAGAATGAGAAATGGGGGGAGTGTAAGGCAGGGAGAGAGATAAAGAATGAGAAATGGAGGGAGTGAAAGGCAGAGAGAGCAACTGAGTGTCTGAAAGAGACGGAGAGAGAGCAACTGAGTGTCTGAAAGAGATCGAAAAAGAACACAAAAAAAGAGCAGAGAGACATGACCAGGGTCAGACTGAATGAAAATGACCAGGGTCAGACTGAATGAAAATGACCAGGGTCAGACTGAATGAAAATGACCAGGGTCAGACTGAATGAAAATGACCAGGGTCAGACTGAATGAAAATGACCAGGGTCAGACTGAATGAAAATGACCAGGGTCAGACTGAATGAAAATGACCAGGGTCAGACTGAATGAAAATGACCAGGGTCAGACTGAATGAAAATGACCAGGGTCAGACTGAATGAAAATGACCAGGGTCAGACTGAGAGACATGACCATGGTCAGACAGAGAGACATGACCGTGGTCAGACTGAGAGACATGACCGTGGTCAGACTGAGGGACATGACCGTGGTCAGACTGAGGGACATGACCATGGTCAGACTGAGGGACATGACCGTGGTCAGACTGAGGGACATGACCGTGGTCAGACTGAGAGACATGACCGTGGTCAGACTGAGAGGACATGACCGTGGTCAGACTGAGAGACATGACCGTGGTCAGACAGAGAGACATGACCGTGGTCAGACAGAGAGACATGACCATGGTCAGACTGAGGGACATGACCGTGGTCAGACTGAGAGACATGATCTGGTCAGACTGAGGGACATGACCATGGTCAGACTGAGGGACATGACCATGGTCAGACTGAGGGACATGACCGTGGTCAGACTGAGAGACATGACCGTGGTCAGACTGAGAGACATGACCATGGTCAGACTGAGATTCCCAAATGGCATAGCAGTCAGACATCTTTGTCTTTGTCCTGTTGTGTCCCTTGTATATATTTTTTATATATTTTTCTTCACATATATTTTTTCAATATTTTCCTAAACCTCAACTTCTAAATCCTCTCCTGCAACCCGCCTCACCCAATGTGGTGTGGATCTGTTTATTCTCAAGTATTTCTATTTACTTCGGATCTGGAATCCCTCAACTGAAGCTAGTCAGCTAACTACCTACCAGCTATCAGTCAGCAAACCACTGCTAGCGGTCATCAGCTAACCTTTAGCTCGGAAAGATCTCGTCAGTTCGTACAACATGACTCAAACCAGAGCATAACGGACCTATTTCTCTCCATATCCCCGGATTCCTACCGAAAAAACCCTGAACCCTTTCATCTGGATCTTTGCAACTAGCTAACCACAATCCCGGGTGACTACTCCTGGCTAGCGTTTCCATCCCGGAGCAAGCACCAATTAGCCTGAAGCTAGCCCGGCTAGGGCCCCTGGGCTACCACCGAAGCCCACTCCCAGGCTACAATATCCGGACCCCTTCTACTGCTGGTATGGGACACAGAACTCCATACCGATCCTCTATGACTGGAATACCGACATAATCTACTCAAGGATTTCAACAGGCCTCTCAGGCGCGACGTCAGCTGAAGGCCCATTCTGCTAACCGCGGCCTGCTAGCTATCTAGAGCTACTTGAAACCCTACTAATCCACAACTGGTCTATCGACGTCACCGTACGAGGTGGAAAAATCAGACTTACCTCCATTGCGACGTCCCCCAAAGGCCCTTTTGCTAACTTGCTAGCCCCGGTCTGCTAACTGCTAGCTTGCTAGCCCCGGTCTGCTAACTGCTAGCTTGCTAGCCCCGGTCTGCTAACTGCTAGCTTGCTAGCCCAGTCTGCTAATTGCTAGCCCCGGTCTGCTAACAGCTTGCTTGCTAGCCCCGGTCTGCTAACTGCTTGCTTGCTTGCTTACCCAGGTCTGCTAACTGCTAGCTTGCTAGCCCCGGTCTGTTAACTGATAGCTTGCTAGCCCCGGCCTGATAACTGTCTGAATCGCCGTGTCCCCAGCCAGCTCAACCACTCACTGGACCCATATGCTCATGCCTCTCTCTAATATCAATATGCCCCGTCCATTACTGTCCTGGTTAGTGATTACTGTCTTATTTCACTATAGAGCCTCTAGTCCTGCTCAATATGCCTAAACCAATCATGTTGTTCAACCTCCTACATATGCAATGACATCACCTGGTTTAAATGTCTCTATAGACTATATCTGTCTCATCATTACTCAATGCCTAGGTTTACCTCCAATGTACTCACATCCTACCTTACCTTTGTCTGTACATTATGCCTTGAATCTATACTATCGTGCCCAGAAACCTGCTCCTTTTACTCTCTGTTCTGAACGCACTAGATGGCCAGTTGTTACAGCCTTTAGAAGTACCCTTATCCTACTTCTCCTCTGTTCCTCTGGCGATGTAGAGGTGAATCCAGGCCCAGCAGTGCCTAGCTCCACTCCCACTCCCCAGATGCTCTCATTTGTTGACTTCTGTAACTGTAATAGCCTTGGTTTCATGCATGTTAACATTAGAAGCCTACTCCCTAAGTTTGTTTTACTCACTGCTTTAGCACACTCTGCCAAACCGGATGTCTTAGCCGTGTCTGAGTCCTGGCTTAGGAAGACCACCAAGAACCCTAAAATCTCCATCCCTAACTATAACATTTTCCGCCAAGCTAGAACTCCTAAAGGGGAGGTGTTGCAATCTACTGCAAAGATAGCCTGCAGAGTTCTGTCTTACTATCCAGGTCTGTACCCAAACAATTTGAGGTCCTACTATAAATGCATATTTCCAGAAACAAGTCTCTCACCGTTGCCACTTGCTATACACAGGCAGTTAGGAAAGCTAAGGCCAGCTTTTCAAACCGAAATGTGCATCCTGTAGTACAAACTCTAAAAAGTTCTGGGATACTCTAAAGTCCATGGAGAATAAGAGCACCTCCTCCCAACTACTCTAAGGTTAGGAAACACTATTACCACCGTTAAATCCACTACAATTGAACATTTCAATAAGCATTTCTCTACAGCTGGCCATGCTTTCCACCTGGCTACCCCTACCCTGGTCAACTGCCTGGCACCCTCCACAGCAACCCACCCAAGCCCCCACCATTTCGCCTTCACCCAAATCCAGATAACTGATGTTCTGAAAGAGCTGCAAAATCTGGACCCCTACAAATCAGCCGGGCTAGACAATCTGGGCCCTCTCTTTCTAAAATGATCTGCTGAAATTGTTGCAACCCCTAATACTAGCCTGTTCAACCTCTCTTTCGTATAGTCTGAGATTCCCAAAGATTGGAAAGCTGCCACGGTCATCCCTCTCTTCAACAAAGGGTGCGAAACTCTAGACCCAAACTGCTACAGACCTATATATATACCCTACCCTGTCTTTCTAAGGTCTTTGAAAGCCAAGTTAACAAACAGATTACCGACCATTTCAAATCCCACCGTACCTTCTTAGCTATGCAATCTGGTTTCAGAGCTGATCATGGGTGCACTAAAGCCACACTCAAGGTCCTAAACGATATCATAAACGCCATCGATAACAGACATTACTGTGCAGCTGTATTCATGGACCTGTCCAAGGCATTTTACTCTATCAATCACCACATTCTTATTGGCAGACTCAACAGCTTGGTTTCTCAAATGATTGCCTCGCTCCAGTTTCAACTATTCTGCCTTATTATTATTCGACCATGCTGGTCATTTATGAACATTTGAACATCTTGGCCATGTTCTGTTATAATCTCCACCCGGCACAGCCAGAAGAGGACTGGCCACCCCACATAGCCTGGTTCCTCTCTAGGTTTCTTCCTAGGTTTTGGCCTTTCTAGGGAGTTTTTCCTAGCCACCGTGCTTCTACACCTGCATTGCTTGCCGTTTGGGGTTTTAGGCTGGGTTTCTGTACAGCACTTTGAGATATCAGCTGATGTACGAAGGGCTATATAAATAAATTAGATTTGATTTGATTTGGTTTACCAACTACTTCTCTGATAGAGTTCAGTGTGTCAAATTGGAGGGCCTGTTGTCAAGACCTCTGGCAGTCTCTATGGGGATGTCACAGGGTTCAACTCTCGGGCCGACTCTCTTCTCTGTAGACATCAATGATGTTACTCTTGCTGCTGGTGATTCTCTGATCCACATCTACGCAGACGACACCATTCTGGATACTTTTGGCCCCTCTTTGGACACTGTGTTAACTAACCTCCAGACGAGCTTCAATGCCATACAACTCTCCTTCCGTGGCCTCCAACGGCTCTTAAAAGCAAGTAAAACTAAATGCATGCTATTCAATCGATCACTGCCCGCACCTGCTCGTCCGTCCAGCATCACTACTCTGGACGGCTCTGACTTAGAATACGTGGACAACGACAAATACCTAGGTGTCTATAAACTCTCCTTCCAGACTCACATTAAGCATCTCCAATCCAAAATTAAGTCTAGAATCAGCTTCTATATCACAACAAAGCATCCTTCACTTATGCTGCCAAACATACCCTCGTAAAACTGACCATCCTACCGATCCTCGACTTCGGCGATGTCATCTATAAAATAGCCTCCAACACTCTACTCAAAAAATTGGATGCAGTCTATCATAGTGCCATCCATTTTGTCACCAAAGCCCCATACACTACCCACCACTGCGAACTGTACGCTCTCGTTGGCTGGCCATCGCTTCATACTCATTATAAAACCCACTGGCTACAGGTCATCTACAAGTCTTTGCTAGGTAAAGCCCTGCCTTATCTCAGCTCACTGGTCACCATAGCAGCACCAACTCGTAGCACGCGCTCTAGCAGGTATATCTCACTGGTCACCCCCAAAGCCAATTCCTAATTTGGTCACTGCACCTGTACATAGCCCATCTGTAAACAGCCCATCTATCTACCTCATCCCCATACTGTATTTATTTATTTATCTTGCTCCTTTGCACCCCAGTATCTCTAATTGCACATTCATCTTCTGCACATCAATCACTCCAGTGTTTAATTGCTATATTGTAATCACTTCGCCACTATGGCCTATTTATTGCCTTAACTCCCTTATCTCACCTCATTTGCACTCACTACATTTGGACTTTTTGTTTTATTTTGTTCTACTGTATTATTGACTGTATGTTTTGTTTATTCCATGTGTAACTCTGTGTTGTTGTATGTGTCAAATTGCTATGCTTTATCTTGGCCAGGTCGCAGTTGCAAATGAGAACTTGTTCTCACTAGCCTACCTGGTTAAATAAAGGTGTTCTCAACTAGCCTACCTGGTTAAATAAAGGTGTTCTCAACTAGCCCACCAGGTGTTCTCAACTAGCCTACCTGGTTAAATAAAGGTGTTCTCAACTAGCCCACCTGGTTAAATAAAGGTGTTCTCAACTAGCCTACACGACCATAGTCAGACTGAGAGACAGACCATAGTCAGACTGAGAGACAGACCATAGTCAGACTGAGAGACAGACCATAGTCAGACTGAGAGACAGACCATAGTCAGACTGAGAGACAGACCATAGTCAGACTGAGAGACAGACCATAGTCAGACTGAGAACCATAACCTTGTTCAGACAGAGAAACATGACCTTGTTCAGACAGAGAACCATAACCTTGTTCAGACAGAGAACCATAACCTTGTTCAGACAGAGAACCATAACCTTGTTCAGACAGAGAACCATAACCTTGTTCAGACAGAGAACCATAACCTTGTTCAGACAGAGTGACATGACCATGATCAGACTGAGAGTGATATTTTCTTGTTCAGACAGAGAACCATTTTTCAGACAGAGAACCATGACCTTGTTCAGACAGGGGGTATTTTATTAGCATCGCTGTTAGCTGTTGCAAAAGCATCCTGTAGTACAAACTCTTCCTGGGGTTCCACACAGAACATGACACATAATACAGAACATCATCAGACAAGATCAGCTCAAAGACAGAGCTCCATACAGTTGAAGTCAGAAGTTTACATACACCTTAGCCAAATACATTTTAAACTCCGTTTTTCACAATTCCTGGTATTTAATCCTAGTAAAAAAAATCCCTGTTTAAGGTCAGTTAGGATCACCACTTTATTTTAAGAATGTGAAATGTTAGAATAAGAGTAGAGAGAATGATTTATTAGTATTTGGTAGCATTGCCTTTAAATTGTTTAACTTGGGTAAAACGTGTCGGGTAGCCTTCCACAAGCTTCCCACAATAAGTTGGGTGAATTTTGGCCCATTCCTCCTGACAGAGATGGTGTAACTGAGTCAGGTTTGTAGGCCTCCTTGCTTGCACATGGTTTTTCAGTTCTGCCCACAAAATGTTCTATGTGATTGAGGTCAGGTCTTTGTGATGGCCACTCCAATACCTTGACTTTGTTGTCCTTAATCCATTTTGCCACAACTTTGGAAGTATGCTTGGGGTCATTGTCCATTTGGAAGACTCATTTGCGACCAAGCTTTAACTTCCTGACTGATGTCTTGAGATGTTGCTTCAATATATC
Source organism: Oncorhynchus gorbuscha (assembly GCF_021184085.1). Lineage (NCBI taxonomy): Eukaryota > Metazoa > Chordata > Actinopteri > Salmoniformes > Salmonidae > Oncorhynchus > Oncorhynchus gorbuscha. Next base: position 2,063,962 of record NC_060185.1, read on the forward strand.
CACATAATTTCCCTTCCTCATGATGCCATATATTTTGTGAAGTGCACAAGTCCTTCCTGCAGCAAAGAACACCCACAACATGATGCTGCCAACCTCGTGCTTCATGGTTGGGATGGTGTTCTTCGGCTTGCAAGCATCCCCCTTTTTCCTCCAAACATAATGATGGTCATTATGGCCAAACAGTTCTATTTTTGTTTCATCAGACCAGAGGACATTTCTCCAAAAAAGAACCATCTTTGTCCCTATGTGCAGTTGCAAACCGTAGTCTGGCTTTTTTATGTCGGTTTTGGAGCAGTGGCTTCAGGTTATGTCGATATAGGACTCGTTTTACTGTGGATATAGATACTTTCGTACCTGTTTCCTCCAGCATCTTCACAAGGTCCTTTGCTGTTGTTCTGGGATTGATTTGCACTTTTCGCACCAAAGTACGTTCATCTCTAGGAGACAGAACGCATCTCCTTCTTGAGCGGTATGATGGCTGCGTGGTCCCATGGTGTTTATACTTGCGTACTATTGTTTGTACAGATGAACGTGGTACCTTCAGGCGTTTGGAAATTGCTTCCCAGTGATGAACCAGACTTGTGGAGGTCTACTAATTTTTTTCGGAGCTCTTGGCTGATTTTATTTTTCTTCCCATGATGTCAAGCAAAGAGGCACTGAGCTTAGGCCTTGAAATACATCCACAGGTACATCAAATGATGTCAATTAACCTATCAGAAGCTTCTAAAGCCATGACATAATTTTCTGGAATTTTCCAAACTGTTTAAAGGCACAGTCAACTTATGTATGTAAACTTCTGACCCACTGGAATTGTGATACAGTGAATTATAAGTGAAATAATCTGTCTGTCAACAATTGTGGGAAAAATTACGTAGATGTCCTAACTGACTTGCCAAAACTATAGTTTGTTAATAAGAAATTTGTGGAGTGGTTGAAAAACAAGTTTTAATGACTACAACCTAAGTGGATGTAAATGTCCGATTTCAACTGTAGCTCTGAATCCACATTATGGCAGAGATTGAAAAGCTATAGCACATACCTTTTTACAGGTTACAGGTTACAGTCACCTAATAATCCCCAGTTTACAATTGCCTCATTCATCCTCCTCCTCTCCCCTGTAACTATTCCCCAGGTCATTGCTGTAAATGAGAACGTGTTCTCAGTCTACTTACCTGGTAAAGTAACGGATACATAAGAATAAAAAAAATAAAAAATAAAAAATGGTCAATAATATCAAAGGCTGCACTGAAATCTAACCGTATCGCTCCCACAATCTTATTATTATCCATTTCTTTCAACCAATCATCAGTGATGTGTCAGTGCAGTACACGTTGAGTCCTCTTCTCTATAAGCCTGCTGAAAGTCTGTTGTTCATTTGTTTACAGAGCTTGTCATTATTGATCGATAACAATTTTTCCACCTCTCCCACACTAACCTTACAGAATTTAAACTTTCCATGCTTTTCTTTCATTATTTGTTTTATGCATGAATACAATGGCTCACTGTTTGTTGTTGGCATTCCCTGCCTAAGTTTGCCCACTTTGCCAATGAAATAATCATTCAAATAATTGGCAACATCAAATGGTTTTGTGATGAATAAGCCATCGGATTCGATGAAAGATGGAGTAGAATTTGTCTTTCTTTCATTTAAAGTACTTTACATCATTGATATTGGCTTCCTTCATAATAAAGTTTATTCTTCTTTTGAGTTTAGTCACATAATTTCTCAATTTGCAGTAAGTCAGCCAATCAGATGTGAAGCTAGACTTATTAGCCACTCCTTTTGCCCCATCTCTTTCAACCATACAGTTTTTCAATTCATCAACCCATTCCAACAGTCAGTTTCTTAACAGGTGCATGTTTAGCAATAGTCGGAAGAAGCATTTTCATAAATTCATCAAGTGCAGCGTGTCATGACTTCCGCCTATGTCGGTCCCTCTCCTTGTTCGGCAGTGTTTGGCGGTCGACGATCTTCTAGCCATCACTGATCCATTTTTCATTTTCCATTTGTTTTGTCTTGTCTTCCTTCACACCTGGTTCCAATCCCATCAATTACATGTTGTGTATTTAACCTTCTGTTTCACATCATGTCCTTGTTAGAGATGGTTTGTTTTGTATGTTTGTGTATTATGTATTGGTGCGCGACGGGTTCTTGTACCCATTTTTATTTATTATGTAACTTTGGTTTTGGAGTCATATTAAGTCTGTTAAACTATTCCATTTATACCAAGTTTGATTCTCCTGCGCCTGACTTCCCTGCCACCTACACACACGACATTACAGAATCTCTTATGGAGTCAGCAGGAGAAGGTACCCGGCAGGTACTCCACCGGAGGTGGAGAAGGATCATGTGTATCAAGTGTATGACGGGACTGCTGCCTACTGCCAGGGTCCTCCTCCAACTAAGCCTCTACCTGGCCACGGTCCACCCGGCTCCATCGGATCGTGAGAAGGTGTCTGCCCTCATCTCGTGCCTCACCGGGAAAGCCCTGGAGTGGGCCAACGCCGTGTGGAGAGAGGGAGATGCAGCGTTGGATCATTTTGAGGAGTTCACCCGCCGTTTCCGGGCAGTCTTCGACCACCCACCCACCCGAGGGCAGAGCGGCAGGTGAGCGCCTCTACCATCTTAGGCAGGAGACGAGGAGCGCACAGGAGTTTGCCCTGGAGTTAGGACCCTGGCTGCCGGCGCGGGATGGAACAACAGGGCCCTGATCGACTACTACCGCTGCAGTCTGCGCGAGGACGTCTGTTTGGAGCTGGCCTGCAGAGACACCACCCTCACGTTTGACCAGCTGGTGGACCTGTCCATCCGGCTGGACAACCTGCTGGCTACCCGCGGACGTCCAGATCGGGGTCTAGTGGTTCCATCCTCGAGCACCCCCTCTCCGATACCCATGGAGCTGGGAGGGGCGGTGCGCAGGGAGACCAGAGGGGGTTCCCGCTTGTGCACCATCTGTGGCCGCAGAAGTCACATTGCTGGTCGGCGCCGGGTTGGTTCCTCTGGGAAGCAAGGCAGCAGGCAGGGCGCTCTGGCATCACCCCAGGTGAGCTGGCACCATTCTCACCCAGAGTCCTCTGTTGCACATATGTTTGTGTCTGTCTGGGTATCTCATTTCCACGTCAGGGGTGGAGATGGAGAGCGACTGCATTGCAGCCGTGCGTAATTGGCCGACTCCCACCACGGTTAAGGAGGTGCAGTGATTCTTAGGGTTTGCCAACTACTACTGGATGTTTATCCGGGGTTTTGGTCAGGTAGCGGCTCCCATTACTTCACTGTTGAAGGGGGGTCCGTACGCCAGATTGCAGTGGTCAGCTGAAGGCTTTGTTTACCACGGCTCCCGTGCTGGCCCATCAGGATCCCTCTTTGGTGTTCATAGTGGAGGTGAACGTGTCCGAGGCTGGGATAGGAGCTGTGCTCTCTCAATACTTGGGTACGCCACCGAAGCTCCACCCTTGTGCCTTCTTCTCTAAGAAGCTCAGCCCGGCGGAGCGAAACTATGACGTGGGGGACTGGGAGTTGTTGGCTGTTGTCGAGGCCCTGAAGGCGTGGGGACATTGGCTTGAGGGGGCTAGACATCGTTTCTCATCTGGACTGACCACCGCAATCTGGAGTACATCAGGGCGGCGAGGAAACTGAACCCTCGCCAGGCAAGGTGGGCCATGTTTTTCACCCGGTTTGTTTTTACCCTTTTACCCTACAGACCAGGCTCCCAGAACATTAAGGCAGACGCATTGTCCCGGCTGTATGACACAGAGGAGCGGCCCATGGATCCCACTCCCACACGTCACCCTCCTCTGGTCATCCTGGGATCGGTCGGACGGTGCGCTGTCTTAGTGGGAAGTACAGGTGGCCCACTTTAGCTAAGGACGTGAGGGTTTATATTTCCTCCTGCTCGGTGTGCGCCCAGTGCAAGGCTCCTAGACACCTGCCCAAAGGTAAGTTACAACCCTTAACCGTTCCACAACGGCCGTGGTTGCACCTGTCGGTGGATTTCTTAACCGTTCTTCCACCTTCACAGGGAAACACCACCATCCTGGTCGTTGTGGATCATTTTTCTAAGTCCTGTTGTCTCCTCCCGTTTCCCGGTCTCCCTACGGCCCTACAAACTGCGGAGGCCCTGTTTACACACGTCTTCCTGCACTACGGGGTGCCTGAGGATATAGTGTCTGATCGGGGTCCACAGTTCACATCAAGGGTCTGGAAGGCATTCATGGAACGTCTGGGGGTCTCGGTCAGCCTTACCTCAGGTTTTCACCCCAAGAGGAACGGGCAGGTCGAGAGAGTTAACCAGGATGTGGGTAGGTTTCTGAGGTCTTATTGCCAGGACCGGCCAGGGGAGTGGGCGGCGTTCGTGCCCTGGGCAGAGATGGCCCAGAACTCGCTCTGCCACTCCTCCACTAACCTTTCTCCATTTCAGTGTGTATTGGGGTATCAGCCGGTTCTGGCTCCTTGGTATCAGAGTCAGACCGAGGCTCCTGCGGTGGACGACTGGTTCCACCTTCAGCCAGAAAGTTGGCGCAGACCGTCACCACAGTGAGGGTCTGGCTCTCGATCCAAAAACTGCCCCTCCACCTGCCCTGTCGGAAGCTGGGTCCGCGGTTTGTGGGGCCATTCAAAGTCCTGAGGAGACTGAACAAGGTATGTTACAGGTTACAGCTTCCCCCCGATTACCATATTAACCCCTCGTTCCATGTGTCTCTCCTCAGGCCGGTGGTGGCTGGTCCAGTCCAGGAGTCTGAGGTGCGGGAGGTTCCTCTGCCCCATCAGGACATCGAGGGGGCCCCGGCTTACTCCGTTCGTTCCATACTGGATTCGAGACATCAGGCGAAGGGCCTTCAGTACCTCGTGGACTGGGAGGGTTATGGCCCGGAGGAGAGATGCTGGGTTCCAGTGTGTTGAATTCTTCCATGCTGCGAGATTTCCACTATCTCCATACGGATCACCCTGCGCTTCGCCCTCCGGGTCGTCTCCGAGGTCGGTGTCGACGCGCGGCTTGAGCCACGCGTCAGGGGGGGATGCTGTCAAAACCTCCACCTCTCCTTGTTCGGGCGGTGTTCGGTGGTCGACGTCACCGATCTACTAGCCATCATCCATATTTCATTTTCCATTTGTTTTGTCTTGTCTTCCTTCACACCTGGTTCCAATCCCATCAATTACATGTTGTGTATTTAACCCTCCGTTTCCCATCATGTCCTTGTCAGAGATTGTTTGTTTTGTATGTTTGTGTATTATGTATTGGTGTGCGACGGGTTCTTGTTCTACACACTTTTATTTATTATGTAATTTTGGTTTTGGTTTAAGTCTCTCCCTGCCACCTACACACACATTACATAGCATCTGGATGCTCCTCATTAATCACATCAGACCAACTAATATTTTTTAACTTTTAACTTTAAAATATTTTGTATACACTATTTTAGTCCCAGCCCATTAATACATTATTTTAGTCCCAGCTGTTGAAACTTTGAATCTCCTAGATATAGCCACTATATTGTGATCAGTACATTTAATGGGTACGAATACAGCTTTAGAGAAACGTTCTACAGTATTAGTAAACATGTGATCAATACATGTGGAGGATGTTGTTCCTGTAGTGTTTGTAAACACCCTGGTAGGTTGATTAATAACCTGAACCAGATTACAGACACTGGTTACAGTGAGAAGCTTCCTGTTGAGTGGGTTGATTAATAACCTGAACCAGATTACAGACACTGGTTACAGTGAGAAGCTTCCTGTTGAGTGGGTTGATTAACTGGTTAACCTGTTGAGTGGGTTGAACCTGAACCAGATTACAGACACTGGTTACAGTGAGAAGCTTCCTGTTGAGTTGGAACCAGATTACAGATTAAGTGGGTTGATTAATAACCTGAACCAGATTACAGGCACTGGTTACAGTGAGAAGCTTCCTGTTGAGAGGGTTGATTAATAACCTGAACCAGATTACAGGCACTGGTTACAGTGAGAAGCTTCCTCTTGAGTGGACAGCTTGATGAAAACCAGTCAATATTCAGGTCCCCAAGAAAGTAGACATCTCTGTTTACATCACATACAATATTAAGCATTTCACATATATTATTTAGATTCTGACTGTTAGGACTTGATGGCCTGTAGCAACACCCCAAAAGAAAAGGCTTCAGATGTGCCAAGTGAACCTGCAACCACAACACTTCAATAACACTTGACATGAGATATTCTCTAAACATTACAGGGATATGACTCTGAATATATACAGCAACAACTCCCCTATAAACATTACAGGGATATGGCTCTGAATATATACAGCAACACACAGCCAGCTCATCAGGCTCTCCCTATATATGTCCCTCCCATTGGTTCCTTCCCTATATATGTCCCTCCCATTGGTTCCTTCCCTATATATGTCCCTCCCATTGGTTCCTTCCCTATATATGTCCCTCCCATTGGTTCCTTCCCTATATATGTCCCTCCCATTGGTTCCTTCCCTATATATGTCCCTCCCATTGGTTCCTTCCCTATATATGTCCCTCCCATTGGTTCCTTCCCTATATATGTCCCTCCCATTGGTTCCTTCCCTATATATGTCCCTCCCATTGGTTCCTTCCCTATATATGTCCCTCCCATTGGTTCCTTCCCTATATATGTCCCTCCCATTGGTTCCTTCCCTATATATGTCCCTCCCATTGGTTCCTTCCCTATATATGTCCCTCCCATTGGTTCCTTCCCTATATATGTCCCTCCCATTGGTTCCCCAGGCGTTATTGTTTCCGTTCCAGTGTCAGTTCTGTGTGTTGTTTGTGTTTCTTGTTTTGTATTATGTTGTGTTTATTAAAACACTCACCCCCTGAACTTGCTTCTCGACTATCAGCGCACATCGTTACAATATTAACATGGGCTAATTTCAGCCCTTTCCTGGGTAGCTTATCAGAGATAGACATAATACTGAAAAGAGCTAAATAAAAAAGATATACATTCAGCAGTCCATTAATCAATTGGTGTGTGCTGTGGGGTTGAAGCTATGAACCTTGGCTCTCTCATCCCTTCCAGGCTTCTGGGAGGGAGGGTGGACAATGAGCCTGCCATAGCGGATGTAAGCAATGTTCCCACGAGCTCTGGCAGCTTTCATGTCTGGGATCAGTTCTTTCCTCTTCTGGTGCACAGCTTCAGGATAGTCCTCGTTGAGGAAGATCTACGTTCTCTCAAGTTCTTGACTCTTTCTAGAACAGCTACCTTGTCCTTGAACCTCAGGAACTTGACCACTATCAGTCTGGGCCTGTCACCTGGGCCTGTCACCTGGGCCTGTCACCTGGGCCTGTCACCTGGGCCTGTCACCTGGGCCTGTCACCTGGGCCTGTCACCTGGGCCTGTCACCTGGGCCTGTCACCTGGGCCTGTCACCTGGGTCTGTCACCTGGGCCTGTCACCTGGGCCTGTCACCTGGGCCTGTCACCTGGGCCTGTCACCTGGGTCTGTCACCTGGGCCTGTCACCTGGGCCTGTCACCTGGGCCTGTCACCTGGGCCTGTCACCTGGGTCTGTCACCTGGGCCTGTCACCTGGGCCTGTCACCTGGGCCTGTCACCTGGGCCTGTCACCTGGGCCTGTCACCTGGGCCTGTCACCTGGGCCTGTCACCTGGGCCTGTCACCTGGGCCTGTCACCTGGGCCTGTCACCTGGGCCGGTGGTGGGTTTTCCAGTCCTGTGGGCCTGTCACCTGGGCCTGTCACCTGGGCCTGTCACCTGGGCCTGTCACCTGGGCCTGTCACCTGGGCCTGTCACCTGGGTCTGTCACCTGGGCCTGTCACCTGGGCCTGTCACCTGGGCCGGTGGTGGGTTTTCCAGTCCTGTGGGCCTGTCACCTGGGCCTGTCACCTGGGCCTGTCACCTGGGCCTGTCACCTGGGCCTGTCACCTGGGCCGGTGGTGGGTTTTCCAGTCCTGTGGGCCTGTCACCTGGGCCTGTCACCTGGGCCTGTCACCTGGGCCGGTGGTGGGTTTTCCAGTCCTGTGGGCCTGTCACCTGGGCCTGTCACCTGGGCCTGTCACCTGGGCCTGTCACCTGGGCCTGTCACCTGGGTCTGTCACCTGGGCCTGTCACCTGGGCCTGTCACCTGGGCCGGTGGTGGGTTTTCCAGTCCTGTGGGTCCTCTGTCAATCACCTGTGCCTGTCCATCTTCTGGTCCTCTGTCAATCACAGACTGGGCCTGTCACCTGGGTCTGTCACCTACAGACTGTCACCTGGGTCTGTCACCTGGGCCTGCTGCTGTCCCTGTCCTGTCACCTGTCCTCTGTCAATGGTCTTCACCTGTCCTCTGTCAATTTTACAGTCCTGTGGGTCCTGTCACCTGGGTCTGTCACCTGGCTTACAGACTGCTGTCACCTGGTCCGGTGGTACAGGTTGTCAGTCCTGTGGGCCAGACTGCTGTCCTCTGTCAATGGTTTTACAGACTGCTGTCCATCTGTCAATCAGACTGCTGTCCTCTGTCAATGGCTTACAGATCTGTCCTCTGTCCCTTCAGACTTTGTCCTCATGGCTTACAGTCTGCATGTCCTCTGTCAATGGCTGTCCACAGACTGCTTTCCTCTGTGATTTTACAGACTGCTGTCCTCTGTCAATCAGACTGCTGTCCTCTGTCAATGGGTTACAGACTGCTGTCCTCTGTCAATGGCTTACAGACTGCTGTCATCTGTCAATGGCTTACAGACTGCTGTCATCTGTCAATGGCTTACAGACTGCTGTCCTCTGTCAATGGCTTACAGACTGCTGTCCTCTGTCAATGGCTTACAGACTGCTGTCCTCTGTCAATGGCTTACAGACTGCTGTCCTCTGTCAATGGCTTACAGACTGCTGTCCTCTGTCAATGGCTTACAGACTGCTGTCCTCTGTCAATGGCTTACAGACTGCTGTCCTCTGTCAATGGCTTACAGACTGCTGTCCTCTGTCAATGGCTTACAGACTGCTGTCCTCTGTCAATGGCTTACAGACTGCTGTCCTCTGTCAATGGCTTACAGACTGCTGTCCTCTGTCAATGGCTTACAGACTGCTGTCATCTGTCAATGGCTTACAGACTGCTGTCATCTGTCAATGGCTTACAGACTGCTGTCATCTGTCAATGGCTTACAGACTGCTGTCCTCTGTCAATGGCTTACAGACTGCTGTCCTCTGTCAATGGCTTACAGACTGATGTCCTCTGTCAATGGCTTACAGACTGATGTCCTCTGTCAATGGCTTACAGACTGCTGTCCTCTGTCAATGGCTTACAGACTGCTGTCCTCTGTCAATGGCTTACAGACTGCTGTCCTCTGTCAATGGCTTACAGACTGCTGTCCTCTGTCAATGGCTTACAGACTGCTGTCCTCTGTCAATGGCTTACAGACTGCTGTCCTCTGTCAATGGCTTACAGACTGCTGTCCTCTGTCAATGGCTTACAGACTGCTGTCCTCTGTCAATGGCTTACAGACTGATGTCCTCTGTCAACAGACTGACTGTCCTCTGTCAATGGCTTACAGACCATGTCCTCTGTCAATGGCTTACAGACTGAGAGACTGACCTCTGTCAGACTGAGAGACTGACAGACACGACCGTAGTCAGACTGAGAGACTGAGACTGTCCTCTGTCAGACTGGAGACACTTAGTCAGACTGAGAGACACGACCGTGGTCAGACAGAGAGACATGACCGTGGTCAGACAGACTGACTGTCCTCTGTCAGACAGAGGACATGACCAAGTCAGACTTAAACTCGATAGTCAGACTGAGAGACACGACCGTAGTCAGACTGAGAGACACGACCGTAGTCAGACTGAGAGACACGACCGTAGTCAGACTGAGAGACTGAGAGACACGACCGTAGTCAGACTGAGAGACACGACCGTAGTCAGACTGAGAGACTGAGAGACACGACCGTAGTCAGACTGAGAGACTGAGAGACACGACCGTAGTCAGACTGAGAGACACGACCGTAGTCAGACTGAGAGACTGAGAGACACGACCGTAGTCAGACTGAGAGACTGAGAGACACGACCGTAGTCAGACTGAGAGACACGACCATAGTCAGACTGAGAGACACGACCGTGGTCAGACTGAGAGACACGACCGTGGTCAGACTGAGAGACACGACCGTAGTCAGACTGAGAGACACGACCGTAGTCAGACTGAGAGACTGAGAGACACGACCGTAGTCAGACTGAGAGACACGACCGTAGTCAGACTGAGAGACTGATGACGACCGTAGTCAGACTGAGAGACTGAGAGACACGACCGTAGTCAGACTGAGAGACACGACCGTAGTCAGACTGAGAGACACGACCATAGTCAGACTGAGAGACATGACCGTGGTCAGACAGAGAGACATGACCATAGTCAGACTGAGAGACACGACCATAGTCAGACTGAGAGACTGAGAGACACGACCGTAGTCAGACTGAGAGACACGACCATAGTCAGACTGAGAGACATGACCGTGGTCAGACAGAGAGACATGACCATAGTCAGACTGAGAGACACGACCATAGTCAGACTGAGAGACATGACCATAGTCAGACTGAGAGACAGACCATAGTCAGACTGAGAGACATGACCATAGTCAGACTGAGAGACTGAGAGACAAGACCATAGTCAGACTGAGAGACATGACCATAGTCAGACTGAGAAACTGAGAGACATGACCATAGTCAGACTGAGAGACATGACCATAGTCAGACTGAGAAACTGAGAGACATGACCATAGTCAGACAGAGACATGACCATAGTCAGACTGAGAGACAGACCATAGTCAGACTGAGAGACAGACCATAGTCAGACTGAGAGACAGACCATAGTCAGACTGAGAGACATGACCATAGTCAGACTGAGAGACAGACCATAGTCAGACTGAGAGACAGACCATAGTCAGACTGAGAGACATGACCATAGTCAGACTGAGAGACAGACCATAGTCAGACTGAGAGACAGACCATAGTCAGACTGAGAGACATGACCATAGTCAGACTGAGAGACATGACCATAGTCAGACTGAGAGACATGACCATAGTCAGACTGAGAGACATGACCATAGTCAGACTGAGAGACATGACCATAGTCAGACTGAGAGACAGACCATAGTCAGACTGAGAGACAGACCATAGTCAGACTGAGAGACAGACCATAGTCAGACTGAGAGACAGACCATAGTCAGACTGAGAGACATGACCATAGTCAGACTGAGAGACATGACCATAGTCAGACTGAGAGACATGACCATAGTCAGACTGAGACAGACCATAGTCAGACTGAGAGACAGACCATAGTCAGACTGAGAGACATGACCATAGTCAGACTGAGAGACATGACCATAGTCAGACTGAGAGACACGACTGAGATGGCCGCCTCGCTTCGCGTTCCTAGGAAACTATGCAGTTTTTTGTTTTTTTACGTGTTATTTCTTACATTAGTACCCCAGGTCATCTTAGGTTTCATTACATACAGTCGAGAAGAACTACTGAATATAAGATCAGCGTCAACTCACCATCAGTACGACCAAGAATATGTTTTTCGCGACGCGGATCCTGTGTTCTGCCTTACAAACAGGACAACGGAATGGATCGCATGCAGCGACCCAAGGAAACGACTCCGAAAAAGAGGGAAACGCGGCGGTGTTCTGGTCAGACTCCGAAAAAGGGCACATCGCGCACCACTTCCCAGTATTCTTCTTGCCAATGTCCAGTCTCTCGACAACAAGGTTGATGAAATCCGAGCAAGGGTGGCATTCCAGAGGGACATCAGAGACTGCAACGTTCTCTGCTTTACGGAGACATGGCTTACTGGGAAAACGCTATCCAGCGGCGGTACAGCCAACGGGTTTCTCCACGCATCGCACCGACAGAAACAAACATCTATCTGGTAAGAAGAGTGGAGGGGCGTATGCCTCATGACTAACGGGACATGGTGTGATGAAGGAAACATACAGGAACTCAAATCCTTCTGTTCACCTGATTTAGAATTCCTCACAATCAAATGTAGACCGCATTATCTTCCAAGAGAATTCTCTTCGATTATAATCACAGCCGTATATATCCCCCCAAGCAGACACATCGATGGCTCTGAACGAACTTTATTTAACTCTTTGCAAACTGGAAAACATTTATCCGGAGGCTGCATTCATTGTAGCTGGGGATTTTAACAAAGCCAATCTGAAAACAAGACTCCCTAAATTTTATCAGCATATCGATTGCGCAACCAGGGGTGGTAAAACCTTGGATCATTGTTACTCTAACTTCCGCGACGCATATAAGGCCCTGCCCCGCCCCCCTTTCGGAAAAGCTGACCACGACTCCATTTTGCTGATCCCTGCCTACAGACAGAAATTAAAACAAGAGGCTCCCACGCTGAGGTCTATCCAACGCTGGTCAGACCAAGCTGACTCTACACTCCAAGACTGCTTCCATCACGTGGACTGGGACATGTTTCGTATTGCGTCAGATGGGAATATTGACGAATACGCTGATTCGGTGTGCGAGTTCATTAGAACGTGCGTCGAAGATGTCGTTCCCATAGCAACGATAAAAACATTCCCTAACCAGAAACCGTGGATTGATGGCAGCATTCGCGTGAAACTGAAAGCGCGAACCACTGCTTTTAATCAGGGCAAGGTGTCTGGCAACATGACTGAATACAAACAGTGCAGCTATTCCCTCCGTAAGGCTATCAAACAAGCTAAGCGTCAGTACAGAGACAAAGTGGAATCTCAATTCAATGGCTCAGACACAAGAGGCATGTGGCAGGGTCTACAGTCAATCACGGACTACAAGATGAAATCCAGCCCAGTCACGGACCAGGATGTCTTGCTCCCAGGCAGACTAAATAACTTTTTGCCCGCTTTGAGGACAATACAGTGCCACTGACACGGCCTGCAACGGAAACATGCAGTCTCTCCTTCACTGCAGCCGAGGTGATTAAGACATTTAAACGTGTTAACCCTCGCAAGGCTGCAGGCCCAGACGGCATCCCCAGCCGCGCCCTCCGAGCATGCGCAGACCAGCTGGCCGGTGTGTTTACGGACATATTCAATCAATCCCTATACCAGTCTGCTGTTCCCACATGCTTCAAGAGGGCCACCATTGTTCCTGTTCCCAAGAAAGCTAAGGTAACTGAGCTAAACGACTACCGCCCCGTAGCACTCACTTCCGTCATCATGAAGTGCTTTGAGAGACTAGTCAAGGACCATATCACCTCCACCCTACCTGACACCCTAGACCCACTCCAATTTGCTTACCGCCCAAATAGGTCCACAGACGATGCAATCTCAACCACACTGCACACTGCCCTAACCCACCTGGACAAGAGGAATACCTATGTGAGAATGCTGTTCATCGACTACAGCTCGGCATTCAACACCATAGTACCCTCCAAGCTCGTCATCAAGCTCGAGACCCTGGGTCTCGACCCCGCCCTGTGCAACTGGGTACTGGACTTCCTGACGGGCCGCCCCCAGGTGGTGAGGGTAGGCAACAACATCTCCTCCCCGCTGATCCTCAACACGGGGGCCCCACAAGGGTGCGTTCTGAGCCCTCTCCTGTACTCCCTGTTCACCCACGACTGCGTGGCCACGCACGCCTCCAACTCAATCATCAAGTTTGCGGACGACACAACAGTGGTAGGCTTGATTACCAACAACGACGAGACGGCCTACAGGGAGGATGTGAGGGCCCTTGGAGTGTGGTGTCAGGAAAATAACCTCACACTCAACATCAACAAAACTAAGGAGATGATTGTGGACTTCAGGAAAGAGCAGAGGGAACACCCCCCTATCCACATCGATGGAACAGTAGTGGAGAGGGTAGCTAGTTTTAAGTTCCTCGGCATACACATCACAGACAAACTGAATTGGTCCACTCACACTGACAGCGTCGTGAAGAAGGCGCAGCAGCGCCTATTCAACCTCAGGAGGCTGAAGAAATTCGGCTTGTCACCAAAAGCACTCACAAACTTCTACAGATGCACAATCGAGAGCATCCTGGCGGGCTGTATCACCGCCTGGTACGGCAACTGCTCCGCCCTCAACCGTAAGGCTCTCCAGAGGGTAGTGAGGACTGCACAACGCATCACCGGGGCAAACTACCTGCCCTCCAGGACACCTACACCACCCGTTGTTACAGGAAGGCCATAAAGATCATCAAGGACATCAACCACCCGAACCACTGCCTGTTCACCCCGCTATCATCCAGAAGGCGAGGTCAGTACAGGTGCATCAAAGCTGGGACCGAGAGACTGAAAAACAGCTTCTATCTCAAGGCCATCAGACTGTTAAATAGCCACCACTAACATTGAGTGGCTGCTGCCAACACACTGTCATTGACACTGACCCAACTCCAGCCATTTTAATAATGGGAATTGATGGGAAATGATGTAAATATATCACTAGCCACTTTAAACAATGCTACCTTATATAATGTTACTTACCCTACATTATTCATCTCATATGCATATGTATATACTGTACTCTACAACATCGACTGCATCCTTATGTAACACATGTATCACTAGCCACTTTAACTATGCCACTTTGTTTACTTTGTCTACACACTCATCTCATATGTATATACTGTACTCGATACCATCTACTGTATGCTGCTCTGTACCATCACTCATTCATATATCCTTATGTACATGTTCCTTATCCCCTTACACTGTGTATAAGACAGTAGTTTTGGAATTGTTAGTTAGATTACTTGTTGGTTATCACTGCATTGTCGGAACTAGAAGCACAAGCATTTCGCTACACTCGCATTAACATCTGCTAACCATGTGTATGTGACAAATAACATTTGATTTGATTTGATTTGAGAGACAGACCATAGTCAGACTGAGAGACAGACCATAGTCAGACTGAGAGACATGACCATAGTCAGACTGAGAGACATGACCATAGTCAGACTGAGAGACATGACCATAGTCAGACTGAGAGAGACCATAGTCAGACTGAGAGACATGACCATGGTCAGACTGAGAGACTGACCATAGTCAGACCTGAGAGTCAGACCATAGTCAGACTGAGAGACATGACCATAGTCAGACTGAGAGACAGACCATAGTCAGACTGAGAGACAGACCATAGTCAGACTGAGAGACATGACCATAGTCAGACTGAGAGACTGAGAGACATGACCATGGTCAGACTGAGAGACATGACCATAGTCAGACTGAGAGACAGACCATAGTCAGACTGAGAGACATGACCATAGTCAGACTGAGAGACTGAGAGACATGACCATAGTCAGACTGAGAGACATGACCGTGGTCAGACTGAGAGACAGACCATAGTCAGACTGAGAGACATGACCATGGTCAGACTGAGAGACATGACCATAGTCAGACTGAGAGACATGACCATAGTCAGACTGAGAGACACGACCATAGTCAGACTGAGAGACATGACCATAGTCAGACTGAGAGACAGACCATAGTCAGACTGAGAGACATGACCATGGTCAGACTGAGAGACTGAGAGACAGACCATAGTCAGACTGAGAGACTGAGAGACATGACCATAGTCAGACTGAGAGACATGACCATAGTCAGACTGAGAGACAGACCATAGTCAGACTGAGAGACAGACCATAGTCAGACTGAGAGACAGACCATAGTCAGACTGAGAGACAGACCATAGTCAGACTGAGAGACATGACCATAGTCAGACTGAGAGACATGACCATAGTCAGACTGAGAGACATGACCATAGTCAGACTGAGAGACAGACCATAGTCAGACTGAGAGACATGACCATAGTCAGACAGACTGAGAGACATGACCATAGTCAGACTGAGAGACAGACCATAGTCAGACTGAGAGACAGACCATAGTCAGACTGAGAGACAGACCATAGTCAGACTGAGAGACAGACCATAGTCAGACTGAGAGACAGACCATAGTCAGACTGAGAGACAGACCATAGTCAGACTGAGAGACAGACCATAGTCAGACTGAGAGACACGACCATAGTCAGACCATAGTCAGACTGAGAGACACGACCATAGTCAGACTGAGAGACACGACCATAGTCAGACTGAGAGACAGACCATAGTCAGACTGAGACATGACCATAGTCAGACTGAGAGACAGACCATAGTCAGACTGAGAGACAGACCATAGTCAGACTGAGAGACAGACCATAGTCAGACTGAGAGACATGACCATAGTCAGACTGAGAGACATGACCATAGTCAGACTGAGAGACTGAGAGACATGACCATAGTCAGACTGAGAGACATGACCATAGTCAGACTGAGAGACATGACCATAGTCAGACTGAGAGACAGACCATAGTCAGACTGAGAGACAGACCATAGTCAGACTGAGAGACATGACCATAGTCAGACTGAGAGACATGACCATAGTCAGACTGAGAGACATGACCATAGTCAGACTGAGAGACATGACCATAGTCAGACTGAGAGACAGACCATAGTCAGACTGAGAGACAGACCATAGTCAGACTGAGAGACAGACCATAGTCAGACTGAGAGACAGACCATAGTCAGACTGAGAGACACGACCATAGTCAGACTGAGAGACATGACCATAGTCAGACTGAGAGACAGACCATAGTCAGACTGAGAGACAGACCATAGTCAGACTGAGAGACAGACCATAGTCAGACTGAGAGACAGACCATAGTCAGACTGAGAGACTGAGAGACAGACCATAGTCAGACTGAGAGACATGACCATAGTCAGACTGAGAGACATGACCATAGTCAGACTGAGAGACAGACCATAGTCAGACTGAGAGACATGACCATAGTCAGACTGAGAGACTGAGAGACAGACCATAGTCAGACTGAGAGACAGACCATAGTCAGACTGAGAGACATGACCATAGTCAGACTGAGAGACAGACCATAGTCAGACTGAGACACACGACCGTGGTCAGACTGAGAGACTCCAATAAATCTCTAAGATTACGAGACCAAAACAAGTCAGAAAAGAAGAACATCGTGAACACTGGTTACTGTGATACTGTGTGATACTGTCTGTGCTTTGCCATTCGTTTATAAAAAGGCACAAATGGTGCTTAGTAAAAACTGTAAAGTTCTGTCGTGTCTGGTGTCAATGTCTGAGGATTAGGCCACAATAACCCTCAATATTTATTGTTTTTTTAACCACACGCTACTCCCATGTACCACAACAGTGTTCAACCACACGCTACTCCCATGTACCACGGCAGTGTTCAACCACACGCTACTCCCATGTACCACGGCAGTGTTCAACCACACGCTACTCCCATGTACCACGGCAGTGTTCAACCACACGCTACTCCCATGTACCAAGGCAGTGTTCAACCACACGCTACTCCCATGTACCAAGGCAGTGTTCAGCCACACGCTACTCCCATGTACCAAGGCAGTGTTCAGCCACACGCTACTCCCATGTACCAAGGCAGTGTTCAACCACACGCTACTCCCATGTACCAAGGCAGTGTTCAACCACACGCTACTCCCATGTACCGTGGCAGTGTTCAGCCACACGCTACTCCCATGTACCGTGGCAGTGTTCAACCACACGCTACTCCCATGTACCGTGGCAGTGTTCAACCGTGGCAGTGTTCACACGCTACTCCCATGTACCGTGGCAGTGTTCAACCACACGCTACTCCCATGTACCGTGGCAGTGTTCAACCACACGCTACTCCCATGTACCGTGGCAGTGTTCAACCACACGCTACTCCCATGTACCGTGGCAGTGTTCAACCACACGCTACTCCCATGTACCGTGGCAGTGTTCAGCCACACGCTACTCCCATGTACCGTGGCAGTGTTCAACCACACGCTACTCCCATGTACCGTGGCAGTGTTCAACCACACGCTACTCCCATGTACCGTGGCAGTGTTCAACCACACGCTACTCCCATGTACCGTGGCAGTGTTCAACCACACGCTACTCCCATGTACCGTGGCAGTGTTCAACCACACGCTACTCCCATGTACCGTGGCAGTGTTCAACCACACGCTACTCCCATGTACCGTGGCAGTGTTCAACCACACGCTACTCCCATGTACCGTGGCAGTGTTCAACCACACGCTACTCCCATGTACCGTGGCAGTGTTCAACCACACGCTACTCCCATGTACCGTGGCAGTGTTCAACCACACGCTACTCCCATGTACCGTGGCAGTGTTCAACCACACGCTACTCCCATGTACCGTGGCAGTGTTCAACCACACGCTACTCCCATGTACCGTGGCAGTGTTCAACCACACGCTACTCCCATGTACCGTGGCAGTGTTCAACCACACGCTACTCCCATGTACCGTGGCAGTGTTCAACCACACGCTACTCCCATGTACCGTGGCAGTGTTCAACCACACGCTACTCCCATGTACCAAGGCAGTGTTCAGCCACACGCTACTCCCATGTACCATGGCAGTGTTCAGCCACACGCTACTCCCATGTACCATGGCAGTGTTCAGCCACACGCTACTCCCATGTACCATGGCAGTGTTCACCACACGCCACTCCCGCCACTCCCATGTACCATGGCAGTGTTCAACCACACGCTACTCCCATGTACCATGGCAGTGTTCAACCACACGCTACTCCCATGTACCATGGCAGTGTTCAACCACACGCTACTCCCATGTACCATGGCAGTGTTCAACCACACGCTACTCCCATGTACCATGGCAGTGTTCAACCACACGCTACTCCCATGTACCATGGCAGTGTTCAACCACACGCTACTCCCATGTACCATGGCAGTGTTCAACCACACGCTACTCCCATGTACCATGGCAGTGTTCAACCACACGCTAATCCCATGTACCATGGCAGTGTTCAACCACACGCTACTCCCATGTACCATGGCAGTGTTCAACCACACGCTAATCCCATGTACTATGGCAGTGTTCAACCACACGCTAATCCCATGTACCATGGCAGTGTTCAACCACACGCTACTCCCATGTACCAAGGCAGTGTTCAACCACACGCTACTCCCATGTACCAAGGCAGTGTTCAGCCACACGCTACTCCCATGTACCATGGCAGTGTTCAACCACACGCTACTCCCATGTACCATGGCAGTGTTCAACCACACGCTACTCCCATGTACCATGGCAGTGTTCAACCACACGCTACTCCCATGTACCATGGCAGTGTTCAACCACACGCTACTCCCATGTACCATGGCAGTGTTCAACCACACGCTACTCCCATGTACCATGGCAGTGTTCAACCACACGCTACTCCCATGTACCATGGCAGTGTTCAACCACACGCTACTCCCATGTACCATGGCAGTGTTCAACCACACGCTACTCCCATGTACCATGGCAGTGTTCAACCACACGCTAATCCCATGTACCATGGCAGTGTTCAACCACACGCTACTCCCATGTACCAAGGCAGTGTTCAACCACACGCTACTCCCATGTACCAAGGCAGTGTTCAGCCACACGCTACTCCCATGTACCATGGCAGTGTTCAGCCACACGCTACTCCCATGTACCATGGCAGTGTTCAGCCACACGCTACTCCCATGTACCATGGCAGTGTTCAGCCACACGCTACTCCCATGTACCATGGCAGTGTTCAACCACACGCTACTCCCATGTACCAAGGCAGTGTTCAGCCATACGCTACTCCCATGTACCATGGCAGTGTTCAACCACACGCTACTCCCATGTACCACGGCAGTGTTTAACCACACGCTACTCCCATGTACCAAGGCAGTGTTCAACCACACGCTACTCCCATTTACCAAGGCAGTGTTCAACCACACGCTACTCCCATGTACCACGGCAGTGTTCAACCACACGCTACTCCCATGTACCATGGCAGTGTTCAACCACACGCTACTCCCATGTACCATAGCAGTGTTCAACCACACGCTACTCCCATGTACCAAGGCATTGTTCAAACACATGCTATTCCCATGTACCATGGCAGTGTTCAGCCAGTGGTCATTCTTTAAGCGTCCAAGTCAAATGTCCACACCAATATACTGTTACAATCCTCTGATGTGGTGTTGCTTACCTTCGACCGCTCGTTTAAAGAACACTTTGCAGCTTCCACATGTGAGGACCCCATAGTGACATCCTGAGGCCTCATCTCCACAGATCATACATAGTCTCTGGGGTGGAACACTGCAGAACCAGGGAATGAGCCATTGGTTATTTACACTGACAACATTGGCATTACTGATTGGCTAATTGAGGAATAATAAAACAAGCTCATCAAATCAGAATCAGATTCATTTTGGCAACAAACAAACAAAAGCGAATGCATGAATATGAAAACCACATTTAAATTATCTGAAAGATGCCAAACTGCTGAGACTTTTACAAAGGTTATGGTCAGCTATACTTTAAATAATGCGTCCATCTTACCCGCCATATCCTGTATAGGTTGGGGACCGCTGGAGCAGGGCTGAGGTGTGAATTCCATCCGGGGAGGAGTAGCCATGGTGTGGGTACTGGTCCTCGGAGACCCCGCTGGACTGGCACCAAAACGAGGAATGAGTAGGAGAGGTCTGAATGGACCATCTGGGCATTTCACTTTTATAAATCATCAAATGCTGCTGTGGACCCTGTCCGTTACTGCTCATTACATCAAAACTCAGCATGCCCTTACCGGGATGAGTAGGAAAGGGAACACCACGTGAGTCTGCACGGACCTGGGGAACCGTGGACATCTGTTCGTTCTGATTCAAGTCGACTAGAAAGTTCGGTGAACAGTCCAATAGTGTTTGTTGTCCAGGCGCGGAGGTGGGGAAAGACGCTGCCGAATCATCCAGAAAACCTAACTCGTGTTGTTTCCTCTCGCTGTCATAACAGGTCTCGAGGGTAGGGATGTTGGCCGTTAGGTCAAAATCAGGACATGGTGTTTCCATGATTAGTGACGGCTCCTTCTCATCTTTGATGATCCTACAAACCCCGGTGGCGGTGGTTGAACTGGGTGTTGATATCATGTTCGTAGCCGCTCTCTGCAAACTTTCATGAGTTTCTGTTGGGATCGGCTGCGGTAACGTGGAATCCTTCCCTCCCTCTATACCACGCACCTCTGTCCAGCGCACAGGGTCAGAGCGGTCATAAAAAGCTTTATTGATAAGTGAGGCGTTATCTCTGACAGTACAGTCTTTGAACATGGCACTGTTGTTGCTTGAGCTCGGAGGCGCAGCGCACAAAGTGCCAACGTTTCCAAAACTACGCACGACGGAGGACATGCAGACTTGAGACTGTGGCTCCTTAGAGAATTTCCGAGGCTGACCAAATCCTACATCTTTATACTTCTCAATCAAATAATTTACTCTTTTACTGGAGTCTGTGACGTCTGAGCTCAATGTGTTCGCTGAGTCCATCCTGTCTGCTGTGTGTTCATTTTCCATTTTGTTGTCAAAGCTACAGAAAACACGACGACGCCAGTCAGTCAGAGTGCCTGTCAGTCGGTGAGGAGACTAGAGTGGGTGGTGTCTCTTGGTGCAAAGAAAGCACTTCCCAAGATGCTTTTCCGCGTTGTGACAGGCTGTGCCTTTAGTGTTCGACCCTTTCAGATTGGCTGCGCAGCTACCACTGGCTTGCTGTATATATAGAGGAATACAATGGTACAACCCATACGCCTGTGGCTCAATCAATGTTTAAAAGGGGTTTGAAGTCCAAAACACGCCGGTAATCTGACTCATTAGGTAATGCGGTAGGACTCATTAGGTTAATGACTGGCATGACAATGGTCATAGAAACTGACGAGACATTGCGAACACATTTGGGACCAGACTACACTGGATGGCTAGCAGCTACAGATGATGTGCAATAATGACGAAGTCTCCATTTCCTATTTCAATAAGCAAGTGGTTGACCAGGGTAAGAGGGTAGCATGGGAGAGAGCTCAGCCACGGATAACAGGGTAGCACCAGTTCATTGAATGGCGAAATTATGCCTTGTGGCACTTCACAGAATATCCACGGTTCATAATTAAAACACATAGTTACACATCTCTATGTCTGTGTTAAAACTGACCATGCTTAAGGTCAAATAGGCGCAGCTCTTCAAGTAAAGAAGAATAGGATCAAATGACCTTTTGATGCTGAGTTGTACTAACATCAAAGTCGTAACACGTTACTTTAATCAACTTTCTTTGGGGAATTTGTATTTGTATAAAACAGCCAACTAGACTTGTGTAAGAACTCATGTTCTTTGTTTAAATTTAGCTCCTGTAATTTACGAGGGCTGGTGTTTGACTGTATCTAGGAGACAGGCTGAGAGCAAGAGGGGGGAAACCCTCCACATGCTCCACTCAGAGACATCATCTAATCTGAGTTTATAGTATAACCAGGGAGGACAGAGACATCATCTAATCTGAGTTTATAGTATAACCAGAGAGGACAGAGACATCATCTAATCTGAGTTTATAGTATAACCAGAGAGGACAGAGACATCATCTAATCTGAGTTTATAGTATAACCAGAGAGGACAGAGACATCTAATCTGAGTTTATAGTATTACCAGAGAGGACAGAGACATCATCTAATCTGAGTTTTTAGTATAACCAGGGAGGACAGAGACATCATCTAATCTGAGTTTATAGTATAACCAGGGAGGACAGATCATCTAATCTGAGTTTATAGTATAACCAGAGAGGACAGAGACATCTAATCTGAGTTTATAGTATAACCAGAGAGGACAGAGACATCATCTAATCTGAGTTTATAGTATAACCAGGGAGGACAGAGACATCATCTAATCTGAGTTTATAGTATAACCAGGGAGGACAGAGACATCATCTAATCTGAGTTTATAGTATAACCAGAGAGGACAGAGACATCTAATCTGAGTTTATAGTATAACCAGGGAGGACAGAGACATCATCTAATCTGAGTTTATAGTATAACCAGGGAGGACAGAGACATCATCTAATCTGAGTTTATAGTATTACCAGGGAGGACAGAGACATCATCTAATCTGAGTTTATAGTATAACCAGGGAGGACAGAGACATCATCTAATCTGAGTTTATAGTATAACCAGGGAGGACAGAGACATCATCTAATCTGAGTTTATAGTATAACCAGGAGGACAGAGACATCATCTAATCTGAGTTTATAGTATTACCAGAGAGGACAGAGACATCATCTAATCTGAGTTTATAGTATAACCAGAGAGGACAGAGACATCTAATCTGAGTTTATAGTATAACCAGGGAGGACAGAGACATCATCTAATCTGAGTTTATAGTATAACCAGAGAGGACAGAGACATCATCTAATCTGAGTTTATAGTATAACCAGGGAGGACAGAGACATCATCTAATCTGAGTTTATAGTATTACCAGAGAGGACAGAGACATCATCTAATCTGAGTTTATAGTATAACCAGGGAGGACAGAGACATCATCTAATCTGAGTTTATAGTATAACCAGGGAGGACAGAGACATCATCTAATCTGAGTTTTTAGTATAACCAGGGAGGACAGAGACATCATCTAATCTGAGTTTATAGTATAACCAGGGAGGACAGAGGCATCTAATCTGAGTTTATAGTATAACCAGAGAGGACAGAGACATCTAATCTGAGTTTATAGTATAACCAGAGAGGACAGAGACATCATCTAATCTGAGTTTATAGTATAACCAGGGAGGACAGAGACATCATCTAATCTGAGTTTATAGTATAACCAGGGAGGACAGAGACATCATCTAATCTGAGTTTATAGTATAACCAGAGAGGACAGAGACATCTAATCTGAGTTTATAGTATAACCAGGGAGGACAGAGACATCATCTAATCTGAGTTTATAGTATAACCAGGGAGGACAGAGACATCATCTAATCTGAGTTTATAGTATTACCAGGGAGGACAGAGACATCATCTAATCTGAGTTTATAGTATAACCAGGGAGGACAGAGACATCATCTAATCTGAGTTTATAGTATAACCAGGGAGGACAGAGACATCATCTAATCTGAGTTTATAGTATAACCAGAGAGGACAGAGACATCATCTAATCTGAGTTTATAGTATAACCAGAGAGGACAGAGACATCATCTAATCTGAGTTTATAGTATAACCAGGGAGGACAGAGAGACATCTAATCTGAGTTTATAGTATAACCAGGAGGACAGAGACATCATCTAATCTGAGTTTATAGTATAACCAGAGAGGACAGAGACATCATCTAATCTGAGTTTATAGTATAACCAGGAGGACAGAGACATCATCTAATCTGAGTTTATAGTATTACCAGAGAGGACAGAGACATCATCTAATCTGAGTTTATAGTATAACCAGGGAGGACAGAGACATCATCTAATCTGAGTTTATAGTATAACCAGAGAGGACAGAGACATCATCTAATCTGAGTTTATAGTATAACCAGAGAGGACAGAGACATCATCTAATCTGAGTTTTTAGTATAACCAGGGAGGACAGAGACATCATCTAATCTGAGTTTATAGTATAACCAGGGAGGACAGAGGCATCTAATCTGAGTTTATAGTATAACCAGAGAGGACAGAGACATCTAATCTGAGTTTATAGTATAACCAGAGAGGACAGAGACATCATCTAATCTGAGTTTATAGTATAACCAGGGAGGACAGAGACATCATCTAATCTGAGTTTATAGTATAACCAGGGAGGACAGAGACATCATCTAATCTGAGTTTATAGTATAACCAGAGAGGACAGAGACATCTAATCTGAGTTTATAGTATAACCAGGGAGGACAGAGACATCATCTAATCTGAGTTTATAGTATAACCAGGGAGGACAGAGACATCATCTAATCTGAGTTTATAGTATTACCAGGGAGGACAGAGACATCATCTAATCTGAGTTTATAGTATAACCAGGGAGGACAGAGACATCATCTAATCTGAGTTTATAGTATAACCAGGGAGGACAGAGACATCATCTAATCTGAGTTTATAGTATAACCAGAGAGGACAGAGACATCATCTAATCTGAGTTTATAGTATTACCAGAGAGGACAGAGACATCATCTAATCTGAGTTTATAGTATAACCAGAGAGGACAGAGACATCTAATCTGAGTTTATAGTATAACCAGGGAGGACAGAGACATCATCTAATCTGAGTTTATAGTATAACCAGAGAGGACAGAGACATCATCTAATCTGAGTTTATAGTATAACCAGGGAGGACAGAGACATCATCTAATCTACCAGAGAGGACAGAGACATCATCTAATCTGAGTTTATAGTATAACCAGGGAGGACAGAGACATCATCTAATCTGAGTTTATAGTATAACCAGAGAGGACAGAGACATCATCTAATCTGAGTTTATAGTATAACCAGAGAGGACAGAGACATCATCTAATCTGAGTTTATAGTATAACCAGAGAGGACAGAGACATCTAATCTGAGTTTATAGTATTACCAGAGAGGACAGAGACATCATCTAATCTGAGTTTTTAGTATAACCAGGGAGGACAGAGACATCATCTGAGTTTTTAGTATAACCAGGGAGGACAGAGACATCATCTAATCTGAGTTTATAGTATAACCAGGGAGGACAGAGACATCTAATCTGAGTTTATAGTATAACCAGAGAGGACAGAGACATCATCTAATCTGAGTTTATAGTATAACCAGGAGGACAGAGACATCATCTAATCTGAGTTTATAGTATAACCAGGGAGGACAGAGACATCATCTAATCTGAGTTTATAGTATAACCAGGGAGGACAGAGACATCATCTAATCTGAGTTTATAGTATAACCAGAGAGGACAGAGACATCTAATCTGAGTTTATAGTATAACCAGGGAGGACAGAGACATCATCTAATCTGAGTTTATAGTATAACCAGGGAGGACAGAGACATCATCTAATCTGAGTTTATAGTATTACCAGGGAGGACAGAGACATCATCTAATCTGAGTTTATAGTATAACCAGGGAGGACAGAGACATCATCTAATCTGAGTTTATAGTATAACCAGGGAGGACAGAGACATCATCTAATCTGAGTTTATAGACAGAGGACAGAGATCATCTAATCTGAGTTTATAGTATAACCAGAGAGGACAGAGACATCATCTAATCTGAGTTTATAGTATTACCAGAGAGGACAGAGACATCATCTAATCTGAGTTTATAGTATAACCAGGAGGACAGAGACATCATCTAATCTGAGTTTATAGTATAACCAGGGAGGACAGAGACATCATCTAATCTGAGTTTATAGTATAACCAGAGAGGACAGAGACATCATCTAATCTGAGTTTATAGTATAACCAGGGAGGACAGAGACATCATCTAATCTGAGTTTATAGTATAACCAGAGAGGACAGAGACATCATCTAATCTGAGTTTATAGTATAACCAGGGAGGACAGAGACATCATCTAATCTGAGTTTATAGTATAACCAGAGAGGACAGAGACATCATCTAATCTGAGTTTATAGTATAACCAGAGAGGACAGAGACATCATCTAATCTGAGTTTATAGTATTACCAGAGAGGACAGAGACATCTAATCTGAGTTTTTAGTATAACCAGGGAGGACAGAGACATCATCTAATCTGAGTTTATAGTATAACCAGGGAGGACAGAGGCATCTAATCTGAGTTTATAGTATAACCAGAGAGGACAGAGACATCTAATCTGAGTTTATATTATAACCAGAGAGGACAGAGACATCTAATCTGAGTTTATATTATAACCAGGGAGGACAGAGACATCATCTAATCTGAGTTTATAGTATAACCAGGGAGGACAGAGACATCATCTAATCTGAGTTTATAGTATTACCAGGGAGGACAGAGACATCATCTAATCTGAGTTTATAGTATAACCAGGGAGGACAGAGACATCATCTAATCTGAGTTTATAGTATAACCAGGGAGGACAGAGACATCATCTAATCTGAGTTTATAGTATAACCAGGGAGGACAGAGACATCATCTAATCTGAGTTTATAGTATAACCAGGGAGGACAGAGACATCTAATCTGAGTTTATAGTATAACCAGGAGGACAGAGACATCATCTAATCTGAGTTTATAGTATAACCAGGGAGGACAGAGACATCATCTAATCTGAGTTTATAGTATAACCAGGGAGGACAGAGACATCATCTAATCTGAGTTTATAGTATAACCAGGGAGGACAGAGACATAATCTAATCTGAGTTCATAGTATAACCAGAGAGGACAGAGACGTCATCTAATCTGAGTTTATAGTATAACCAGGGAGGACAGAGACATCATCTAATCTGAGTTTATAGTATTACCAGAGAGGACAGAGACATCATCTAATCTGAGTTTATAGTATAACCAGGGAGGACAGAGACATCATCTAATCTGAGTTTATAGTATAACCAGGGAGGACAGAGACATCATCTAATCTGAGTTTATAGTATAACCAGGGAGGACAGAGACATCATCTAATCTGAGTTTATAGTATAACCAGGGAGGACAGAGACATCATCTAATCTGAGTTTATAGTATAACCAGGGAGGACAGAGACATCATCTAATCTGAGTTTATAGTATAACCAGGGAGGACAGAGACATCATCTAATCTGAGTTTATAGTATAACCAGGGAGGACAGAGACATCATCTAATCTGAGTTTATAGTATAACCAGAGAGGACAGAGACATCTAATCTGAGTTTATAGTATAACCAGGGAGGACAGAGACATCATCTAATCTGAGTTTATAGTATAACCAGGGAGGACAGAGACATCATCTAATCTGAGTTTATAGTATAACCAGGGAGGACAGAGACATCATCTAATCTGAGTTTATAGTATAACCAGGGAGGACAGAGACATCATCTAATCTGAGTTTATAGTATAACCAGGGAGGACAGAGACATCTAATCTGAGTTTATAGTATAACCAGAGAGGACAGAGACATCATCTAATCTGAGTTTATAGTATAACCAGGGAGGACAGAGACATCATCTAATCTGAGTTTATAGTATAACCAGGGAGGACAGAGACATCATCTAATCTGAGTTTATAGTATAACCAGGGAGGACAGAGACATCATCTAATCTGAGTTTATAGTATAACCAGAGAGGACAGAGACATCTAATCTGAGTTTATAGTATAACCAGGGAGGACAGAGACATCATCTAATCTGAGTTTATAGTATAACCAGGGAGGACAGAGACATCATCTAATCTGAGTTTATAGTATTACCAGGGAGGACAGAGACATCATCTAATCTGAGTTTATAGTATAACCAGGGAGGACAGAGACATCATCTAATCTGAGTTTATAGTATAACCAGGGAGGACAGAGACATCATCTAATCTGAGTTTATAGTATAACCAGAGAGGACAGAGACATCATCTAATCTGAGTTTATAGTATTACCAGAGAGGACAGAGACATCATCTAATCTGAGTTTATAGTATAACCAGAGAGGACAGAGACATCTAATCTGAGTTTATAGTATAACCAGGGAGGACAGAGACATCATCTAATCTGAGTTTATAGTATAACCAGAGAGGACAGAGACATCATCTAATCTGAGTTTATAGTATAACCAGGGAGGACAGAGACATCATCTAATCTGAGTTTATAGTATTACCAGAGAGGACAGAGACATCATCTAATCTGAGTTTATAGTATAACCAGGGAGGACAGAGACATCATCTAATCTGAGTTTATAGTATAACCAGAGAGGACAGAGACATCATCTAATCTGAGTTTATAGTATAACCAGAGAGGACAGAGACATCATCTAATCTGAGTTTATAGTATTACCAGAGAGGACAGAGACATCTAATCTGAGTTTTTAGTATAACCAGGGAGGACAGAGACATCATCTAATCTGAGTTTATAGTATAACCAGGGAGGACAGAGGCATCTAATCTGAGTTTATAGTATAACCAGAGAGGACAGAGACATCTAATCTGAGTTTATATTATAACCAGAGAGGACAGAGACATCTAATCTGAGTTTATATTATAACCAGGGAGGACAGAGACATCATCTAATCTGAGTTTATAGTATAACCAGGGAGGACAGAGACATCATCTAATCTGAGTTTATAGTATTACCAGGGAGGACAGAGACATCATCTAATCTGAGTTTATAGTATAACCAGGGAGGACAGAGACATCATCTAATCTGAGTTTATAGTATAACCAGGGAGGACAGAGACATCATCTAATCTGAGTTTATAGTATAACCAGGGAGGACAGAGACATCATCTAATCTGAGTTTATAGTATAACCAGGGAGGACAGAGACATCTAATCTGAGTTTATAGTATAACCAGAGAGGACAGAGACATCTAATCTGAGTTTATAGTATAACCAGGGAGGACAGAGACATCATCTAATCTGAGTTTATAGTATAACCAGAGAGGACAGAGACATCATCTAATCTGAGTTTATAGTATAACCAGGGAGGACAGAGACATCATCTAATCTGAGTTTATAGTATTACCAGAGAGGACAGAGACATCATCTAATCTGAGTTTATAGTATAACCAGGGAGGACAGAGACATCATCTAATCTGAGTTTATAGTATAACCAGAGAGGACAGAGACATCATCTAATCTGAGTTTATAGTATAACCAGAGAGGACAGAGACATCATCTAATCTGAGTTTATAGTATTACCAGAGAGGACAGAGACATCTAATCTGAGTTTTTAGTATAACCAGGGAGGACAGAGACATCATCTAATCTGAGTTTATAGTATAACCAGGGAGGACAGAGGCATCTAATCTGAGTTTATAGTATAACCAGAGAGGACAGAGACATCTAATCTGAGTTTATATTATAACCAGAGAGGACAGAGACATCTAATCTGAGTTTATATTATAACCAGGGAGGACAGAGACATCATCTAATCTGAGTTTATAGTATAACCAGGGAGGACAGAGACATCATCTAATCTGAGTTTATAGTATAACCAGGGAGGACAGAGACATCATCTAATCTGAGTTTATAGTATAACCAGGGAGGACAGAGACATCATCTAATCTGAGTTTATAGTATAACCAGGGAGGACAGAGACATCTAATCTGAGTTGATAGTATAACCAGGGAGGACAGAGACATCATCTAATCTGAGTTTATAGTATAACCAGGGAGGACAGAGCCATCATCTAATCTGAGTTTATAGTATAACCAGGGAGGACAGAGACATCATCTAATCTGAGTTTATAGTATAACCAGGGAGGACAGAGACATCATCTAATCTGAGTTTATAGTATAACCAGGGAGGACAGAGACATCATCTAATCTGAGTTTATAGTATAACCAGGGAGGACAGAGACATCATCTAATCTGAGTTTATAGTATAACCAGGGAGGACAGAGACATCATCTAATCTGAGTTTATAGTATTACCAGGGAGGACAGAGACATCATCTAATCTGAGTTTATAGTATAACCAGGGAGGACAGAGACATCATCTAATCTGAGTTTATAGTATAACCAGGGAGGACAGAGACATCATCTAATCTGAGTTTATAGTATAACCAGAGAGGACAGAGACATCATCTAATCTGAGAGATATTATAACCAGGGAGGACAGAGACATAATCTAATCTGAGTTTATAGTATAACCAGAGAGGACAGAGACGTCATCTAATCTGAGTTTATAGTATAACCAGGGAGGACAGAGACATCATCTAATCTGAGTTTATAGTATTACCAGAGAGGACAGAGACATCATCTAATCTGAGTTTATAGTATAACCAGGGAGGACAGAGACATCATCTAATCTGAGTTTATAGTATAACCAGGGAGGACAGAGACATCATCTAATCTGAGTTTATAGTATAACCAGGGAGGACAGAGACATCATCTAATCTGAGTTTATAGTATAACCAGGGAGGACAGAGACATCATCTAATCTGAGTTTATAGTATAACCAGGGAGGACAGAGACATCATCTAATCTGAGTTTTTAGTATAACCAGGGAGGACAGAGACATCATCTAATCTGAGTTTATAGTATAACCAGGGAGGACAGAGGCATCTAATCTGAGTTTATAGTATAACCAGAGAGGACAGAGACATCTAATCTGAGTTTATAGTATAACCAGAGAGGACAGAGACATCATCTAATCTGAGTTTATAGTATAACCAGGGAGGACAGAGACATCATCTAATCTGAGTTTATAGTATAACCAGGGAGGACAGAGACATCATCTAATCTGAGTTTATAGTATAACCAGGGAGGACAGAGACATCATCTAATCTGAGTTTATAGTATAACCAGGGAGGACAGAGACATCTAATCTGAGTTTATAGTATAACCAGAGAGGACAGAGACATCATCTAATCTGAGTTTATAGTATAACCAGGGAGGACAGAGACATCATCTAATCTGAGTTTATAGTATAACCAGGGAGGACAGAGACATCATCTAATCTGAGTTTATAGTATAACCAGGGAGGACAGAGACATCATCTAATCTGAGTTTATAGTATAACCAGAGAGGACAGAGACATCTAATCTGAGTTTATAGTATAACCAGGGAGGACAGAGACATCATCTAATCTGAGTTTATAGTATAACCAGGGAGGACAGAGACATCATCTAATCTGAGTTTATAGTATTACCAGGGAGGACAGAGACATCATCTAATCTGAGTTTATAGTATAACCAGGGAGGACAGAGACATCATCTAATCTGAGTTTATAGTATAACCAGGGAGGACAGAGACATCATCTAATCTGAGTTTATAGTATAACCAGAGAGGACAGAGACATCATCTAATCTGAGTTTATAGTATTACCAGAGAGGACAGAGACATCATCTAATCTGAGTTTATAGTATAACCAGAGAGGACAGAGACATCTAATCTGAGTTTATAGTATAACCAGGGAGGACAGAGACATCATCTAATCTGAGTTTATAGTATAACCAGAGAGGACAGAGACATCATCTAATCTGAGTTTATAGTATAACCAGGGAGGACAGAGACATCATCTAATCTGAGTTTATAGTATTACCAGAGAGGACAGAGACATCATCTAATCTGAGTTTATAGTATAACCAGGGAGGACAGAGACATCATCTAATCTGAGTTTATAGTATAACCAGAGAGGACAGAGACATCATCTAATCTGAGTTTATAGTATAACCAGAGAGGACAGAGACATCATCTAATCTGAGTTTATAGTATTACCAGAGAGGACAGAGACATCTAATCTGAGTTTTTAGTATAACCAGGGAGGACAGAGACATCATCTAATCTGAGTTTATAGTATAACCAGGGAGGACAGAGGCATCTAATCTGAGTTTATAGTATAACCAGAGAGGACAGAGACATCTAATCTGAGTTTATATTATAACCAGAGAGGACAGAGACATCTAATCTGAGTTTATATTATAACCAGGGAGGACAGAGACATCATCTAATCTGAGTTTATAGTATAACCAGGGAGGACAGAGACATCATCTAATCTGAGTTTATAGTATTACCAGGGAGGACAGAGACATCATCTAATCTGAGTTTATAGTATAACCAGGAGGACAGAGACATCATCTAATCTGAGTTTATAGTATAACCAGGGAGGACAGAGACATCATCTAATCTGAGTTTATAGTATAACCAGGGAGGACAGAGACATCATCTAATCTGAGTTTATAGTATAACCAGGGAGGACAGAGACATCTAATCTGAGTTTATAGTATAACCAGAGAGGACAGAGACATCTAATCTGAGTTTATAGTATAACCAGGGAGGACAGAGACATCATCTAATCTGAGTTTATAGTATAACCAGAGAGGACAGAGACATCATCTAATCTGAGTTTATAGTATAACCAGGGAGGACAGAGACATCATCTAATCTGAGTTTATAGTATTACCAGAGAGGACAGAGACATCATCTAATCTGAGTTTATAGTATAACCAGGGAGGACAGAGACATCATCTAATCTGAGTTTATAGTATAACCAGAGAGGACAGAGACATCATCTAATCTGAGTTTATAGTATAACCAGAGAGGACAGAGACATCATCTAATCTGAGTTTATAGTATTACCAGAGAGGACAGAGACATCTAATCTGAGTTTTTAGTATAACCAGGGAGGACAGAGACATCATCTAATCTGAGTTTATAGTATAACCAGGGAGGACAGAGGCATCTAATCTGAGTTTATAGTATAACCAGAGAGGACAGAGACATCTAATCTGAGTTTATATTATAACCAGAGAGGACAGAGACATCTAATCTGAGTTTATATTATAACCAGGGAGGACAGAGACATCATCTAATCTGAGTTTATAGTATAACCAGGGAGGACAGAGACATCATCTAATCTGAGTTTATAGTATTACCAGGGAGGACAGAGACATCATCTAATCTGAGTTTATAGTATAACCAGGGAGGACAGAGACATCATCTAATCTGAGTTTATAGTATAACCAGGGAGGACAGAGACATCATCTAATCTGAGTTTATAGTATAACCAGGGAGGACAGAGACATCATCTAATCTGAGTTTATAGTATAACCAGGGAGGACAGAGACATCTAATCTGAGTTGATAGTATAACCAGGGAGGACAGAGACATCATCTAATCTGAGTTTATAGTATAACCAGGGAGGACAGAGACATCATCTAATCTGAGTTTATAGTATAACCAGGGAGGACAGAGACATCATCTAATCTGAGTTTATAGTATAACCAGGGAGGACAGAGACATCATCTAATCTGAGTTTATAGTATAACCAGGGAGGACAGAGACATCATCTAATCTGAGTTTATAGTATAACCAGGGAGGACAGAGACATCATCTAATCTGAGTTTATAGTATAACCAGGGAGGACAGAGACATCATCTAATCTGAGTTTATAGTATTACCAGGGAGGACAGAGACATCATCTAATCTGAGTTTATAGTATAACCAGGGAGGACAGAGACATCATCTAATCTGAGTTTATAGTATAACCAGGGAGGACAGAGACATCATCTAATCTGAGTTTATAGTATAACCAGAGAGGACAGAGACATCATCTAATCTGAGTTTATATTATAACCAGGGAGGACAGAGACATAATCTAATCTGAGTTTATAGTATAACCAGAGAGGACAGAGACGTCATCTAATCTGAGTTTATAGTATAACCAGGGAGGACAGAGACATCATCTAATCTGAGTTTATAGTATTACCAGAGAGGACAGAGACATCATCTAATCTGAGTTTATAGTATAACCAGGGAGGACAGAGACATCATCTAATCTGAGTTTATAGTATAACCAGGGAGGACAGAGACATCATCTAATCTGAGTTTATAGTATAACCAGGGAGGACAGAGACATCATCTAATCTGAGTTTATAGTATAACCAGGGAGGACAGAGACATCATCTAATCTGAGTTTATAGTATAACCAGGGAGGACAGAGACATCATCTAATCTGAGTTTATATTATTACCAGGGAGGACAGAGACATCATCTAATTTGAGTTTTTAGTATAACCAGAGAGGATAGAGACATCTAATCTGAGTTTTCAATATCACCAGGGAGGACAGAGACATCTAATCTGAGTTTATATTATAACCAGGGAGGACAGAGACATCATCTAATCTGAGTTTATATTATAACCAGGGAGGACAGAGACATCTAATCTGAGTTTATAGTATAACCAGGGAGGACAGAGACATCATCTAATCTGAGTTTTTAGTATAACCAGGGAGGACAGAGACATCTAATCTGAGTTTTCAATATCACCAGGGAGGACAGAGACATCATCTAATCTGAGATTTTAGTATAACCAGGGAGGACAGAGACATCTAATCTGAGTTTTTAGTATAACCAGGGAGGACAGAGACATCTAATCTGAGTTTTTAGTATAACCAGGGAGGACAGAGACATCTAATCTGAGTTTTCAATATCACCAGGGAGGACAGAGACATCATCTAATCTGAGGTTTTAGTATAACCAGGGAGGACAGAGACATCTAATCTGAGTTTTTAGTATCACCAGGGAGGACAGAGACATCTAATCTGAGTTTTTAATATAACCAGGGAGGACAGAGACATCTAATCTGAGTTTTCAATATCACCAGGGAGGACAGAGACATCATCTAATCTGAGTTTTTAGTATAACCAGGGAGGACAGAGACATCATCTAATCTGAGTTTATAGTATTACCAGGGAGGACAGAGACATCATCTAATCTGAGTTTTTAGTATAACCAGGGAGGACAGAGACATCATCTAATCTGAGTTTTTAGTATAACCAGGGAGGACAGAGACATCATCTAATCTGAGTTTTTAATATTACCAGGGAGGACAGAGACATCATCTAATCTGAGTGTTTAGTATTACCAGGGAGGACAGAGACATCATCTAATCTGAGTGTTTAGTATTACCAGGGAGGACAGAGACATCTAATCTACGTGTTTAGTATTACCAGGGAGGACAGAGACATCATCTAATCTGAGGTTCTAATATTACCAGGGAGGACAGAGACATAATCTAATATGATGTTTTAATATTACCAGGGAGGACAGAGACATCATCTAATCTGAATGTTTAGTATTACCAGGGAGGACAGAGACATCATCTAATCTGAGTTTTTAATATTACCAGGGAGGACAGAGACATCATCAATTCTGAGGTTTTAGTATTACCAGGGAGGACAGAGACATCATCTAATCTGAGGTTCTAATACTACCAGGGAGGACAGAGACATCATCTAATCTGAGTTTTTAATATTACCAGGGAGGACAGAGACATCATCTAATCTGAGGTTCTAATACTACCAGGGAGGACAGAGACATCTAATCTGAGTTTTTAATATTACCAGGGAGGACAGAGACATCATCTAATCTGAGGTTCTAATATTACCAGGGAGGACAGAGACATCATCTAATCTGAGTTTTTAATATTACCAGCGAGGACAGAGGCATCTAATCTGAGTTTTTAATAATATTATATGAATATATAATAATATTACCAGGGAGTATTATTCAGGTAAAAAGTGAAGTAATTCGTATTTCAGATCACTTTATATGACTCGGCACTAGATTACTGTACAAAAAAACAACATCTCAAAAAGGATATCTTGACTTTTTTATGATGATATATTATAATATCTCTTTAAGCAACCTCTGCTGTTCAGGGTTGGAGAAGATTGCTTTGAAAGATGTATACCGCTGTTGCCTTTGTGTAGCGTGAAACCCCCTGTCGGCTTTGCCATGTCAATGGCTCTACCTGTGTCGCTGTGAGCCGGTGGGTCTGACTCTCTTTGTATCCATGCTGATTGTGGTTCTGATTGTGGTTCTGTGTGGTTCTGATGGCGTCACAGGGTTGCAACTTTCTCTGGTGACAGGAGGGTCATGACCCCCAACATTCTGAAATTGCTTTTTCGTCTCCCCCAGTTTTATCATCGCATAGAAAAAATAGCTTTAGGACCCTATTTTAATGTAATTATATATTAATGTTATTTTATTTTATATAAATTACTGCCTTAATTTTTTTCTGGACCCCAGGAAGAGTAGCTGCTGCCTTGGCAAAAACTAATGGGGATCCATAATAAACCCCAGGAAGAGTAGCTGCTGCCTTGGCAGGGACTAATGGGGATCCATAATAAACCCCAGGAAGAGTAGCTGCTGCCTTGGCAGGAACTAATGGGGATCCATAATAAACCCCAGGAAGAGTAGCTGCTGCCTTGACAGGAACTAATGGGGATCCATAATAAACACAAGGAAGAGTAGCTGCTGACTTGGCAGGAACTAATGGGGATCCATAATAAACCCCAGGAAGAGTAGCTGCTGCCTTGGCAAGGACTAATGGGGATCCATAATAAACCCCAGGAAGAGTAGCTGCTGCCTTGGCAGGAACTAATGGGAAACCAAAATAAACCCCAGGAAGAGTAGCTGCTGCCTTGGCAGGAACTAATAGGGATCCATAATAAACCCCAGGAAGAGTAGCTGCTGCCTTGGCAGAAACTAATGGGGATCCATAATAAACCCCAGGAAGAGTAGGTGCTGCCTTGGCAGGAACTAATGGGGATCCATAATAAACCCCAGGAAGAGTAGCTGCTGCCTTGACAGGAACTAATGGGGATCCATAATAAACACAAGGAAGAGTAGCTGCTGACTTGGCAGGAACTAATGGGGATCCATAATAAACCCCAGGAAGAGTAGCTGCTGACTTGGCAGGAACTAATGGGGATCCATAATAAACCCCAGGAAGAGTAGCTGCTGACTTGGCAGGAACTAATGGGGATCCATAATAAACCCCAGGAAGAGTAGCTGCTGCCTTGGCAAGGACTAATGGGGGTCCATAATAAACCCCAGGAAGAGTAGCAGCTGCCTTGATAGGAACTAATGGGTATCCATAATAAACCCCAGGAAGAGTAGCAGCTGCCTTGGCAGGAACTAATGGGGATCCATAATAAACCCCAGGAAGAGTAGCTGCTGCCTTGGCAGAAACTAATGGGGATCCATAATAAACCCCAGGAAGAGTAGCTGCTGCCTTGGCAGGGACTAATGGGGATCCATAATAAACCCCAGGAAGAGTAGCTGCTGACTTGGCAGGGACTAATGGGGATCCATAATAAACCCCAGGAAGAGTAGCTGCTGCCTTGGCAGGAACTAATGGGGATCCATAATAAACCCCAGGAAGAGTAGCTGCTGCCTTGACAGGAACTAATGGGGATCCATAATAAACACAAGGAAGAGTAGCTGCTGACTTGGCAGGAACTAATGGGGATCCATAATAAACCCCAGGAAGAGTAGCTGCTGCCTTGGCAAGGACTAATGGGGATCCATAATAAACCCCAGGAAGAGTAGCTGCTGCCTTGGCAGGAACTAATGGGAATCCATAATAAACCCCAGGAAGAGTAGCTGCTGCCTTGACAGGAACTAATGGGGATCCATAATAAACCCCAGGAAGAGTAGCTGCTGCCTTGGCAGGGACTAATGGGGATCCATAATAAACCCCAGGAAGAGTAGCTGCTGCCTTGGCAGGAACTAATGGGGATCCATAATAAACCCCAGGAAGAGTAGCTGCTGCCTTGACAGGAACTAATGGGGATCCATAATAAACACAAGGAAGAGTAGCTGCTGACTTGGCAGGAACTAATGGGGATCCATAATAAACCCCAGGAAGAGTAGCTGCTGCCTTGGCAAGGACTAATGGGGATCCATAATAAACCCCAGGAAGAGTAGCTGCTGCCTTGGCAGGAACTAATGGGAATCCAAAATAAACCCCAGGAAGAGTAGCTGCTGCCTTGGCAGGAACTAATAGGGATCCATAATAAACCGCAGGAAGAGTAGCTGCTGCCTTGGCAGAAACTAATGGGGATCCATAATAAACCCCAGGAAGAGTAGCTGCTGCCTTGGCAGGAACTAATGGGGATCCATAATAAACCCCAGGAAGAGTAGCTGCTGCCTTGACAGGAACTAATGGGGATCCATAATAAACACAAGGAAGAGTAGCTGCTGACTTGGCAGGAACTAATGGGGATCCATAATAAACCCCAGGAAGAGTAGCTGCTGACTTGGCAGGAACTAATGGGGATCCATAATAAACCCCAGGAAGAGTAGCTGCTGACTTGGCAGGAACTAATGGGGATCCATAATAAACCCCAGGAAGAGTAGCTGCTGCCTTGGCAAGGACTAATGGGGATCCATAATAAACCCCAGGAAGAGTAGCAGCTGCCTTGGTAGGAACTAATGGGTATCCATAATAAACCCCAGGAAGAGTAGCAGCTGCCTTGGCAGGAACTAATGGGGATCCATAATAAACCCCAGGAAGAGTAGCTGCTGCCTTGGCAGAAACTAATGGGGATCCATAATAAACCCCAGGAAGAGTAGCTGCTGCCTTGGCAGGAACTAATGGGGATCCATAATAAACCCCAGGAAGAGTAGCTGCTGCCTTGACAGGAACTAATGGGGATCCATAATAAACACAAGGAAGAGTAGCTGCTGACTTGGCAGGAACTAATGGGGATCCATAATAAACCCCAGGAAGAGTAGCTGCTGCCTTGGCAAGGACTAATGGGGATCCATAATAAACCCCAGGAAGAGTAGCTGCTGCCTTGGCAGGAACTAATGGGAATCCATAATAAACCCCAGGAAGAGTAGCTGCTGCCTTGACAGGAACTAATGGGGATCCATAATAAACCCCAGGAAGAGTAGCTGCTGCCTTGGCAGGGACTAATGGGGATCCATAATAAACCCCAGGAAGAGTAGCTGCTGCCTTGGCAGGAACTAATGGGGATCCATAATAAACCCCAGGAAGAGTAGCTGCTGCCTTGACAGGAACTAATGGGGATCCATAATAAACACAAGGAAGAGTAGCTGCTGACTTGGCAGGAACTAATGGGGATCCATAATAAACCCCAGGAAGAGTAGCTGCTGCCTTGGCAAGGACTAATGGGGATCCATAATAAACCCCAGGAAGAGTAGCTGCTGCCTTGGCAGGAACTAATGGGAATCCAAAATAAACCCCAGGAAGAGTAGCTGCTGCCTTGGCAGGAACTAATAGGGATCCATAATAAACCCCAGGAAGAGTAGCTGCTGCCTTGGCAGAAACTAATGGGGATCCATAATAAACCCCAGGAAGAGTAGCTGCTGCCTTGGCAGGAACTAATGGGGATCCATAATAAACCCCAGGAAGAGTAGCTGCTGCCTTGACAGGAACTAATGGGGATCCATAATAAACACAAGGAAGAGTAGCTGCTGACTTGGCAGGAACTAATGGGGATCCATAATAAACCCCAGGAAGAGTAGCTGCTGACTTGGGAGGAACTAATGGGGATCCATAATAAACCCCAGGAAGAGTAGCTGCTGCCTTGGCAAGGACTAATGGGGATCCATAATAAACCCCAGGAAGAGTAGCAGCTGCCTTGATAGGAACTAATGGGTATCCATAATAAACCCCAGGAAGAGTAGCAGCTGCCTTGATAGGAACTAATGGGTATCCATAATAAACCCCAGGAAGAGTAGCTGCTGCCTTGGCAGGAACTAATGGGGATCCATAATAAACACAAGGAAGAGTAGCTGCTGCCTTGGCAGGAACTAATGGGGATCCATAATAAACCCCAGGAAGAGTAGCTGCTGCCTTGGCAGGAACTAATGGGGATCCATAATAAACCCCAGGAAGAGTAGCTGCTGACTTGGCAGGAACTAATGGGGATCCATAATAAACCCCAGGAAGAGTAGCTGCTGCCTTGGCAAGGACTAATGGGGATCCATAATAAACCCCAGGAAGAGTAGCAGCTGCCTTGATAGGAACTAATGGGTATCCATAATAAACCCCAGGAAGAGTAGCAGCTACCTTGGCAGGGACTAATGGGGATCCATAATAAACCCCAGGAAGAGTAGCAGCTACCTTGGCAGGGACTAATGGGGATCCATAATAAACCCCAGGAAGAGTAGCTGCTGCCTTGGCAGGAACTAATGGGGATCCATAATAAACCCCAGGAAGAGTAGCTGCTGCCTTGGCAGGAACTAATGGGGATCCATAATAAACCCCAGGAAGAGTAGCTGCTGCCTTGGCAGGAACTAATGGGGATCCATAATAAACCCCAGGAAGAGTAGCTGCTGCCTTGGCAGGAACTAATGGGGATCCATAATAAACCCCAGGAAGAGTAGCAGCTACCTTGGCAGGAACTAATGGGGATCCATAATAAACCCCAGGAAGAGTAGCTGCTGCCTTGGCAGAAACTAATGGGGATCCATAATAAACCCCAGGAAGAGTAGCTGCTGCCTTGGCAGGGACTAATGGGGATCCATAATAAACCCCAGGAAGAGTAGCTGCTGACTTGGCAGGAACTAATGGGGATCCATAATAAACCCCAGGAAGAGTAGCTGCTGCCTTGGCAGGAACTAATAGGGATCCATAATAAACCCCAGGAAGAGTAGCTGCTGCCTTGGCAGAAACTAATGGGGATCCATAATAAACCCCAGGAAGAGTAGCTGCTGCCTTGGCAGGAACTAATGGGGATCCATAATAAACCCCAGGAAGAGTAGCTGCTGCCTTGGCAGGAACTAATGGGGATCCATAATAAACCCCAGGAAGAGTAGCTGCTGCCTTGGCAGGAACTAATGGGGATCCATAATAAACCCCAGGAAGAGTAGCAGCTGCCTTGGCAGGGACTAATGGGGATCCATAATAAACCCCAGGAAGAGTAGCTGCTGCCTTGGCAGGAACTAATGGGGATCCATAATAAACCCCAGGAAGAGTAGCAGCTACCTTGGCAGGGACTAATGGGGATCCATAATAAACCCCAGGAAGAGTAGCAGCTACCTTGGCAGGGACTAATGGGGATCCATAATAAACCCCAGGAAGAGTAGCTGCTGCCTTGGCAGGAACTAATGGGGATCCATAATAAACCCCAGGAAGAGTAGCTGCTGCCTTGGCAGGAACTAATGGGGATCCATAATAAACCCCAGGAAGAGTAGCTGCTGCCTTGGCAGGAACTAATGGGGATCCATAATAAACCCCAGGAAGAGTAGCTGCTGCCTTGGCAGGAACTAATGGGGATCCATAATAAACCCCAGGAAGAGTAGCAGCTGCCTTGGCAGGGACTAATGGGGATCCATAATAAACCCCAGGAAGAGTAGCTGCTGCCTTGGCAGGAACTAATGGGGATCCATAATAAACCCCATGAAGAGTAGCTGCTGCCTTGATAGGAACTAATGGGGATCCATAATAAACCCCAGGAAGAGTAGCAGCTACTCTTCCTGGGGTCCAGCAACATTAAGGCAGCATATTATAATAAAAAATATTACGACATTACATTTCACAACACATTCAATGTGTTACCTCAGACCACTACACTACTATCACATATTTTCAGTACAACATCAATGTGTACGTGTGCGTAGAGTGCTTGTCTTATCACGCGTGTGTCTGTGTGTGTATAGTGCGTATGTAATCATGTGTCTGTGTGTGTATGTAGAGTGTGTGTATAGTGCGTATGTAATCGTGTGTGTGTGTGTGTGTGTGTGTGTGTGTGTGTGTGTGTGTGTGTGTGTCTGTGTCTGTGTGTGTGTGTGTGTCTGTGTGTGTATGTATAGTGTGTGTATAGTGCGTATGTAATCGTCTGTGTGTGTATGTATAGTGTGTGTGTGTGTGTGTGTCTGTGTCTGTGTGTGTGTGTATAGTGTGTGTATAGTGCGTATGTAATCGTCTGTGTGTGTATGTATAGTGTGTGTGTGTGTGTCTCTTCACAGTCTGGGACAGTTACCTGATGTGGAACACAGTTCCATGGTGTTGTGGTTCTTGTGTTTCCTGCTACACCTGTAGATGGACTGGAGCTGACCGGGGAAACCTCTGGGCCCTAGCCATGACATAATCAAGTCATTACGAAACTCACTCTCTTTGCTTTAATGTGATCTTCCTGAACATTATCATGCTGTTATTATGTCTTTGTTTTTCAAAAAAATTGTGGTTTTTCAACGCCAGCAGATACTGGAAGTGGGCTGTAATGACTCGGAGGAAGGCATATAATTTAAGTTTCAATATTGTTGCTGGCGTTTGTGATGCGAGCCACGAGCCTTGAGCCTATCTCCTGCGTCATGTTACACTTATACTATCAGAACGGATAGTCACAGCAACTTACTGTTTATTCAAATGTTCTCGGATCAGAATTGTTCTCATTATGGGATGTATTATTCCCCCCCTCACCTTAGTAAAGAATGTTTTTTTTTCTCTGATAGGCGAATCCCGAGCCTTCAACGGTCGAGGTGACCAAAAGACGGTATTTTATTCTCTCGTAGCATGTTTTGGCACTATATCTGGTTTCCTTGGCAACCGGACTTCCATTTGATAACCATTCATGTGTTAGGGAGAACGGTGGTCCCAGTTTCACACCCCCACAATAAAGCTCCACATGTCATATCATAGATTAGTCCCAAATGGCACCCTCTTCCCTGTATAGTGCACTACTTTAGACCAGGGCCCATAACACCCTCTTCCCTGTATAGTGCACTACTTTAGACCAGGGCCCATAGTACCCTCTTCCCTGTTTTAGACCAGGGCCCATAGCACCCTCTTCCCTGTATAGTGCACTACTTTAGACCAGGGCCCATAGTACCCTCTTCCCTGTATAGTGCACTACTTTAGACCAGGGCCCATAACACCCTCTTCCCTGTATAGTGCACTACTTTAGACCAGGGCCCATAACACCCTCTTCCCTGTATAGTGCACTACTTTAGACCAGGGCCCATAGCACCCTCTTCCCTGTATAGTGCACTACTTTAGACCAGGGCCCATAGCACCCTCTTCCCTGTATAGTGCACTACTTTAGACCAGGGCCCATAGCACCCTCTTCCTGTATAGTGCACTACTTTAGACCAGGGCCCATAGTACCCTCTTCCCTGTATAGTGCACTACTTTAGACCAGGGCCCATAGTACCCTCTTCCCTGTATAGTGCACTACTTTAGACCAGGGCCCATAGTACCCTCTTCCCTGTATAGTGCACTACTTTAGACCAGGGCCCACAGCACCCTCTTCCCTGTATAGTGCACTACTTTAGACCAGGGCCCATAGCACCCTCTTCCCTGTATAGTGCACTACTTTAGACCAGGGCCCATAGTACCCTCTTCCCTGTATAGTGCACTACTTTAGACCAGGGCCCATAGTACCCTCTTCCCTGTATAGTGCACTACTTTAGACCAGGGCCCATAGTACCCTCTTCCCTGTATAGTGCACTACTTTAGACCAGGGCCCATAACACCCTCTTCCCTGTATAGTGCACTACTTTAGACCAGGGCCCATAACACCCTCTTCCCTGTATAGTGCACTACTTTAGACCAGGGCCCATAGTACCCTCTTCCCTGTATAGTGCACTACTTTAGACCAGGGCCCATAACACCCTCTTCCCTGTATAGTGCACTACTTTAGACCAGGGCCCATAACACCCTCTTCCCTGTATAGTGCACTACTTTAGACCAGGGCCCATAACACCCTCTTCCCTGTATAGTGCACTACTTTAGACCAGGGCCCATAGTACCCTCTTCCCTGTTTTAGACCAGGGCCCATAGCACCCTCTTCCCTGTATAGTGCACTACTTTAGACCAGGGCCCATAGTACCCTCTTCCCTGTATAGTGCACTACTTTAGACCAGGGCCCATAACACCCTCTTCCCTGTATAGTGCACTACTTTAGACCAGGGCCCATAACACCCTCTTCCCTGTATAGTGCACTACTTTAGACCAGGGCCCATAGCACCCTCTTCCCTGTATAGTGCACTACTTTAGACCAGGGCCCATAGCACCCTCTTCCCTGTATAGTGCACTACTTTAGACCAGGGCCCATAGCACCCTCTTCCCTGTATAGTGCACTACTTTAGACCAGGGCCCATAGTACCCTCTTCCCTGTATAGTGCACTACTTTAGACCAGGGCCCATAGTACCCTCTTCCCTGTATAGTGCACTACTTTAGACCAGGGCCCACAGCACCCTCTTCCCTGTATAGTGCACTACTTTAGACCAGGGCCCACAGCACCCTCTTCCCTGTATAGTGCACTACTTTAGACCAGGGCCCATAGTACCCTCTTCCCTGTATAGTGCACTACTTTAGACCAGGGCCCATAGCACCCTCTTCCCTGTATAGTGCACTACTTTAGACCAGGGCCCATAACACCCTCTTCCCTGTATAGTGCACTACTTTAGACC
The DNA here is from genome assembly GCF_021184085.1 of Oncorhynchus gorbuscha. Classification (NCBI taxonomy): domain Eukaryota; kingdom Metazoa; phylum Chordata; class Actinopteri; order Salmoniformes; family Salmonidae; genus Oncorhynchus; species Oncorhynchus gorbuscha. Next base: position 2,108,479 of record NC_060185.1, read on the forward strand.
ACGGCCCATAGCACCCTCTTCCCTGTATAGTGCACTACTTTAGACCAGGGCCCATAACACCCTCTTCCCTGTATAGTGCACTACTTTAGACCATGGCCCATAGTACCCTCTTCCCTGTATAGTGCACTACTTTAGACCAGGGCCCATAACACCCTCTTCCCTGTATAGTGCACTACTTTAGACCACGGCCCATAGCACCCTCTTCCCTGTATAGTGCACTACTTTAGACCAGGGCCCATAGTACCCTCTTCCCTGTATAGTGCACTACTTTAGACCAGGGCCCATAGTACCCTCTTCCCTGTATAGTGCACTACTTTAGACCAGGGCCCATAGCACCCTCTTCCCTGTATAGTGCACTACTTTAGACCAGGGCCCATAGTACCCTCTTCCCTGTATAGTGCACTACTTTAGACCAGGGCCCATAGCACCCTCTTCCCTGTATAGTGCACTACTTTAGACCAGGGCCCATAGTACCCTCTTCCCTGTATAGTGCACTACTTTAGACCAGGGCCCACAGCACCCTCTTCCCTGTATAGTGCACTACTTTAGACCAGGGCCCATAGTACCCTCTTCCCTGTATAGTGCACTACTTTAGACCAGGGCCCATAGCACCCTCTTCCCTGTATAGTGCACTACTTTAGACCAGGGCCCATAACACCCTCTTCCCTGTATAGTGCACTACTTTAGACCACGGCCCATAGCACCCTCTTCCCTGTATAGTGCACTACTTTAGACAAGGGCCCATAGTACCCTCTTCCCTGTATAGTGCACTACTTTAGACCAGGGCCCACAGCACCCTCTTCCCTGTATAGTGCACTACTTTAGACCAGGGCCCATAGCACCCTCTTCCCTGTATAGTGCACTACTTTAGACCAGGGCCCATAGTACCCTCTTCCCTGTATAGTGCACTACTTTAGACCAGGGCCCACAGCACCCTCTTCCCTGTATAGTGCACTACTTTAGACCAGGGCCCATAGTACCCTCTTCCCTGTATAGTGCACTACTTTAGACCAGGGCCCATAGCACCCTCTTCCCTGTATAGTGCACTACTTTAGACCAGGGCCCATAACACCCTCTTCCCTGTATAGTGCACTACTTTAGACCAGGGCCCATAGCACCCTCTTCCCTGTATAGTGCACTACTTTAGACCAGGGCCCATAACACCCTCTTCCCTGTATAGTGCACTACTTTAGACCACGGCCCATAGCACCCTCTTCCCTGTATAGTGCACTACTTTAGACCAGGGCCCATAGCACCCTCTTCCCTGTATAGTGCACTACTTTAGACCAGGGCCCATAGCACCCTCTTCCCTGTATAGTGCACTACTTTAGACCAGGGCCCATAGCACCCTCTTCCCTGTATAGTGCACTACTTTAGACCAGGGCCCACAGCACCCTCTTCCCTGTATAGTGCACTACTTTAGACCAGGGCCCATAGCACCCTCTTCCCTGTATAGTGCACTACTTTAGACCAGGGCCCATAGTACCCTCTTCCCTGTATAGTGCACTACTTTAGACCAGGGCCCACAGCACCCTCTTCCCTGTATAGTGCACTACTTTAGACCAGGGCCCATAGTACCCTCTTCCCTGTATAGTGCACTACTTTAGACCAGGGCCCATAGCACCCTCTTCCCTGTATAGTGCACTACTTTAGACCAGGGCCCATAACACCCTCTTCCCTGTATAGTGCACTACTTTAGACCACGGCCCATAGCACCCTCTTCCCTGTATAGTGCACTACTTTAGACCAGGGCCCATAACACCCTCTTCCCTGTATAGTGCACCACTTTAGACCACGGCCCATAGCACCCTCTTCCCTGTATAGTGCACTACTTTAGACCAGGGCCCATAACACCCTCTTCCCTGTATAGTGCACTACTTTAGACCACGGCCCATAGCACCCTCTTCCCTGTATAGTGCACTACTTTAGACCAGGGCCCATAACACCCTCTTCCCTGTATAGTGCACTACTTTAGACCACGGCCCATAGCACCCTCTTCCCTGTATAGTGCACTACTTTAGACCAGGGCCCATAGCACCCTCTTCCCTGTATAGTGCACTACTTTAGACCAGGGCCCATAGCACCCTCTTCCCTGTATAGTGCACTACTTTAGACCAGGGCCCATAGCACCCTCTTCCCTGTATAGTGCACTACTTTAGACCAGGGCCCATAGCACCCTCTTCCCTGTATAGTGCACTACTTTAGACCAGGGCCCATTGGGTGCCATTTGGGACAGACCCTATAATATCTTTGGTTTAGATATAATGTTATATTGAATTGACAAAAACACACTGACCGTACGTAAGAACAGTGTAACCCGGAAGTCTATAAATATCACTGGATCTTTCTGTGAGAGTCTGTGGGAGTCTGTGAGAGTCTGTGAGAGTCTATAAATATCACTGGATCTTTCTGTGAGAGTCTGTGGGAGTCTGTGAGAGTCTGTGAGAGTCTGTGGGAGTCTGTGAGAGTCTATAAATATCACTGGATCTTTCTGTGAGAGTCTGTGGGAGTCTGTGAGAGTCTGTGAGAGTCTGTGGGAGTCTGTGAGAGTCTATAAATATCACTGGATCTTTCTGTGAGAGTCTGTGGGAGTCTCTGAGAGTCTGTGAGAGTCTATAAATATCACTGGATCTTTCTGTGAGAGTCTGTGGGAGTCTGTGAGAGTCTGTGAGAGTCTATAAATATCACTGGATATTTCTGTGAGAGTCTGTGGGAGTTTGAATCAACATGCGGAAGTGTGTTCTTCCTTTTAAAATAGAAGACAAAGTACCGAAGAGAAATTAGATATGGATCCACTTGTGCTTTATTGTGGTTGGGTAATGATGGTTTATTTATGACTCATCTTTAGAACCAAAAGGCCTTCTAGAAGGTCAAACCATGATCACATGATTTCTTGATGACCTCATCCCTTTGTTACAATGCACATTTCCCGATGTGATATAGTATTCTGTTCTACTGTATTCTACTTTATTTTATTGTGTTCTACTGTATTTTATTGTGTTCTACTGTATTCTACTGTATTTTATTGTGTTCTACTGTATTCTACTGTATTCTACTGTATACAACTGTATTTTATTGTGTTCTACTGTATTTTATTGTGTTCTACTGTATTCTACTGTATTTTATTGTTTTCTACTGTATTCTACTGTATTTTATTGTGTTCTACTGTATTCTACTGTGTTTTATTGTTTTCTACTGTATTCTACTGTATTCTACTGTATTTTATTGTGTTCTACTGTATTCTACTGTATTCTACTGTATTTTATTGTGTTCTACTGTATTCTACTGTATTCTACTGTATTTTATTGTGTTCTACTGTATTCTACTGTATTGTATTGTGTTCTACTGTATTCTACTGTATTTTATTGTGTTCTACTGTATTCTACTGTATTCTACTGTATTTTATTGTGTTCTACCTTATTCTACTGTATTTTATTGTGTTCTACTGTATTCTATTGTGTTCTACTGTATTCGACTGTATTCTACTGTATTTTATTGTGTTCTACTGTATTCTACTGTATTTCATTGTGTTCTACTGTATTCTACTGTATTCTACTGTGTTTTATTGTTTTCTACTGTATTCTACTGTATTTTATTGTATTCTACTGTATTCTACTGTATTCTACTGTATGTTATTATGTTCTACTGTATTCTACTGCATTTTATTGTATTCTACTGTATTTTATTGTGTTCTACTGTATTCTACTGTATTGTATTGTGTTCTACTGTATTCTACTGTATTCTACTGTATTTTATTGTGTTCTACTGTATTCTACTGTATTTTATTGTGTTCTACTGTATTTTATTGTATTCTATTGTGTTCTACTGTATTATACAGTATAACTGTATTTTATTGTGTTCTACTGTATTCTACTGTATTTTATTGTGTTCTACTGTATTCTTCCTTATTTTATTGTATTCTACTGTGTTCTAGTCTATATGTCTGTATGACCGTTACATCTGTCACCAGCCAGCCACACTCCCTCTGTCTGCACTAAACACTACCTAGCATCCCCTCTGTCTGCACTAAACACTACCTAGCATCCTTTCTTTCTGCAATAAACACTACCTAGCATCCCTTCTGTCTGCACTAAACACTACCTAGAATACTTTCTGTCTGCACTAAACACTACCTATAGCGCCATCTCTGTCTGCACTAAACACTACCTAGCATACTTTCTGTCTGCACTAAACACTACCTAGCGTCCCTTCTGTCTGCACTAAACACTACCTAGCATCCTATCTGTCTGCACTAAACACTACCTAGCGTCCTTTCTGTCTGCACTAAACACTACCTAGCATCCTTTCTGTCTGCACTAAACACTACCTAGCGTCCCTTCTTTCTGCACTAAACACTACCTAGCATCCTTTCTGTCTGCACTAAACACTACCTAGCATCCTTTCTGTCTGCACTAAACACTACCTAGCCCTATGGAATGTTATTGCTCAGACAAGGCAAAGGTCATCCCGGACAGACATAGGTCAAAGTCATCCCATCCATGGGTCAGTCTGTCAGCCACACCTGTCATCCACACTGGTTGCATACTAAATGTCACTCTATCCACAGCACTACTTTAGACCAGGGCTTCACTGTAGGATAACGGTCTCTGTTGCTGCCTGACAGAGCTGAGGAAATAGAGCCTTGTGGGTGACCTCTAGTCTTGATGACCTCATCCCTCGTGGTTGTGTTTCAGGGCTGGGGTCAAGTTGAATTGACAGCTGTCAATTCTGGAAGTGACCTTAATTTAATATTGAAAAAAAATGCAAAAACTTTTGAAATCAATAGCTTCTTCTAGTTTATTGGGAAGTAATTGAAAATAGATGACATTTAAAAATTATATATTTTGAAAATATTTTAAGTTTCTTCCTGAATTGACTGTCCCATCCCTGGTGTGTGTATGTGTGTGTGTGTGTGTGTGTGTGTGTGTGTGTGTGCTTTGTGTGTGTGCTTTGTGTGTGTGTGTGTGTGTGTGTGTGTGTGTGTGTGTGTGTGTGTGTGTGTGTGTGTGTGTGTGTGTGTGTGTGTGTGTGTGTGTGTGTGTGTGTGTGTGTGTGTGTGTATGGAGGGGGAGTATGGGGTGAGCTGTTAACCACCTGAGAGGTCAGGGTGATCTGTGAGGCTCGTGTTACAGCTAAGTATAATGGGCTGTGGGAACAGAACAGTATATCTGGGGCAGAAGATGAATGGACGACTGTAGACGAACTTAATACAGTCCTATTATATTTGTTTTGTCTTCTACCCTGTTTCTGATGCTGTACTAGCATGTGTTACAGAACAGCAAGTGTGTGAGGTAAAAAGGAGAAGTGGGAAGGAGTCAAATATGCCCTCACTAAGGTAACCATACAGAGACATGTCTCACGGAGACGAACGACGTTCACAATACACCAAGTCTCACATTTCTCTTCCCTAGAAAAAGTGAATTAACTTGGAAGAAACTACTGATGATTCAGCTTTACTTTCTTCCCACTATTCAGGATGAATGGATGACAAAACTGAGGTTGAGTTCGACAACAGTCACAGCAGTGCCACCGTGTGGCCAACATAGGTGGCTTTATTTTGAAGACAATTAACTACATTGTAGTAAAGACAGACGTCGAGACGATTCTATTTAATTTAAAAGGTTTATTCTTGTTAGGAATTTAAACAATGATAATAGTGTTTGTTGTTGGTGTTTGTTGGACTCATTTCGCTACGAATGACGTGTTGGAAATGACAAAAGGGCAATGATTATTAGCAACAGCTGAACATGACCTAGTTCTCCTCATCCCAGGTGTTGGCAGACTGAACATGTCCTAGTTCTCCTCATCCCAGGTGTTGGCAGACTGAACATGTCCTAGTTCTCCTCATCCCAGGTGTTGGCAGACTGAACATGTCCTAGTCCTCCTCATCCCAGGTGTTGGAAGGAACCTCTACATAGACTTTATACACTCCCAGTTATGTCTGTGTATAACTGCACAGCAGCTATCCTCTCTGACTGGTATCTCTACCCAGCAGCTATCCTCTCTGACTGGTATCTCTACCCAGCAGGTATCCTCTCTGACTGGTATCTCTACCCAGCAGGTATATCTACCCAGCAGGTATATTCTCTGACTGGTATCTCTACCCAGCAGCTATCCTCTCTGACTGGTATCTCTACCCAGCAGCTATCCTCTCTGACTGGTATCTCTACCCAGCAGGTATCCTCTCTGACTGGTATCTCTACCCAGCAGGTATATCTACCCAGCAGGTATATTCTCTGACTGGTATCTCTACCCAGCAGCTATCCTCTCTGACTGGTATCTCTACCCAGCAGGTATCCTCTCTGACTGGTATCTCTACCCAGCAGGTATCCTCTCTGACTGGTATCTCTACCCAGCAGGTATCTCTACCCAACAGGTATACTCTCTGACTGGTATCTCTACCCAGCAGGTATACTCTCTGACTGGTATCTCTACCCAGCAGGTATCCTCTCTCACTGGTATCTCTACCCAGCAGGTATAGTCTGACTGGTATCTCTACCCAGCAGGTATACTCTCTGACTGGTATCTCTACCCAACAGGTATACTCTCTGACTGGTATCTCTACCCAGCAGGTATACTCTGACTGGTATCTCTACCCAGCAGGTATACTCTCTGACTGGTATCTCTACCCAGCAGGTATCCTCTCTCACTGGTATCTCTACCCAGCAGGTATAGTCTGACTGGTATCTCTACCCAGCAGGTATACTCTGACTGGTATCTCTACCCAGAAGGTATCCTCTCTGACTGGTATATGTATGTGTATAACTGCACAACATTAAATAATGACATTTGTATCTGATGAATTTCAACAATGATTTCAATGTTTGTGATTAGACTCATCCTTCCAGTATCTCTACCCAGCAGATATAATCTCTGACTGGTATCTCTACCCAGCAGGTATCCTCTCTGACTGGTATCTCTACCCAACAGGTATCTCTACCCATCAGGTATCTCTACCCAGCAGATATCATCTCTGACTGGTATCTCTACCCAGCAGTTATACTCTCTGACTGGTATCTCTACCCAGCAGTTATCCTCTCTCACTGGTATCTCTACCCAGCAGGTATATCTACCCAGCAGATATAATCTCTGACTGGTATCTCTACCCAGCAGTTATCCTCTCTCACTGGTATCTCTACCCAGCAGGTATCTCTACCCAGCAGGTATCTCTACCCAGCAGATATCCTCTCCGACTGGTATCTCTACCGAGCAGGTATCCTCTCTGACTGGTATCTCTACCCAGCAGGTATCTCTACCCAGCAGGTATCTCTACCCAGCAGATATCCTCTCCGACTGGTATCTCTACCGAGCAGGTATCCTCTCTGACTGGTATCTCTACCCAGCAGATATCCTCTCTGACTGGTATCTCTACCCAGCAGGTATCTCTACCCAGCAGGTATCCTCTCTGACTGGTATCTCTACCCAGCAGGTATCTCTACCCAGCAGGTATCTCTACCCAGCAGATATCCTCTCCGACTGGTATCTCTACCGAGCAGGTATCCTCTCTGACTGGTATCTCTACCCAGCAGGTATCCTCTCTGACTGGTATCTCTACCCAGCAGATATCCTCTCTGACTGGTATCCTCTCACACTAGTATCTCTACACAGCAGATTTCTTCTCTCACTGGTATCTCTACCCAGCAGGTATACTCTCTGACTGGTATCTCTACCCAGCAGGTATCTCTACCCAGCAGATATCCTCTCTGACTGGTATCTCTACCGAGCAGGTATCCTCTCTGACTGGTATCCTCTCACACTAGTATCTCTACCCAGCAGATTTCTTCTCTCACTGGTATCTCTACCCAGCAGGTATACTCTCTGACTGGTATCTCTACCCAGCAGGTATCTCTACCCAGCAGATATCCTCTCTGACTGGTATCTCTACCCAGCAGGTATCCTCTCTGACTGGTATCTCTACCCAGCAGGTATCCTCTCTGACTGGTATCTCTACCCAGCAGGTATCCTCTCTGACTGGTATCTCTACCCAGCAGGTATCCTCTCTGACTGGTATCTCTACCCAGCAGGTATCTCAACCCAGCAGGTATCCTCTCTGACTGGTATCTCTACCCAGCAGGTATCCTCTCTGACTGGTATCTCTACCCAGCAGGTATCCTCTCTGACTGGTATCTCTACCCAGCAGGTATCCTCTACCCAGCAGATTTCTTCTCTGACTGGTATCTCTACCGAGCAGGTATATCCAGGTATCTCTCTGACTGGTATCTCTACCCAGCAGGTATACTCTCTGACTGGTATATCTGCCCATCAGGTATACTCTCTGACTGGTATCTCTACCCAGCAGGTATCCTCTCTGACTGGTATCTCTACCCAGCAGGTATCCTCTCTGACTGGTATCTCTACCCAGCAGGTATCCTCTCTGACTGGTATCTCTACCCAGCAGGTATCTCAACCCAGCAGGTATTTCTCTCTGACTGTATATGTACCAACAGGTATCCTCTATGTTATCTCTCACACTAATCAGGTATCTACTGACTGGTATCTCTACCCAGCAGGTATCCTCTCTGACTGGTATCTCTACCCAGCAGGTATCCTCTCTGACTGGTATCTCTACCCAGCAGGTATCCTCTACCCAGCAGATTTCTTCTCTGACTGGTATCTCTACCGAGCAGCTATCCTCTCTGACTGGTATCTCTACCCAGCAGGTATACTCTCTGACTGGTATATCTGCCCATCAGGTATACTCTCTGACTGGTATCTCTGCCCATCAGGTATACTCTCTGACTGGTATCCTCTCACAATAGTATCTCTACCCAGCAGGTATATCTACCCAACAGGTATCCTCTCTGACTGGTATATGTACCCAGCAGGTATCCTCTCTGACTGGTATATCTGCCCATCAGGTATACTCTCTGACTGGTATATATACCCAGCAGGTATCCTCTCTGACTGGTATATCTGCCCATCAGGTATACTCTCTGACTGGTATCTCTACCCAGCAGATATCCTCTCTGACTGGTTTCCTCTCACACTAGTATCTCTACCAGCAGTTATACTCTCTGACTGGTATATGTACCCAGCAGGTATACTCTCTGACTGGTATCTCTACCCAGCAGGTATCTCTACCCATCAGGTATACTCTCTGACTGGTATCTCTACCAGTCAGAGATAAAAGCGTCTGCTAAATGGCATATATTACCCAGCAGGTATCTCTACCCAGCAGATATCATCACTGACTGGTATATGTACCCAGCAGGTATCTCTACCCATCAGGTATACTCTCTGAGTGGTATCTCTACCCAGCAGGTATACTCTCTGACTGGTAACTCTACCCAGCAGGTATCCTCTCTCACTGGTATCTCTACTACCCAACAGGTATCTCTACTCAGCAGGTATCCTTTCTGACTGGTATCTCTACCCAGCAGGTATACTCTCTGACTGGTATCTCTACCCAGCAGGTATACTCTCTCACTGGTATCTCTACTCAGCAGGTATACTCTCTGACTGGTATCTCTACCCAGCAGGTATACTCTCTGACTGGTATCTCTACCCAACAGGTATCTCTACCCATCAGGTATACTCTCTGACTGGTATCTCTACCCAGCAGGTATCTCTACCCAGCAGATATCCTCTCTGGCTGGTATCTCTACCGAGCAGGTATACTCTCTGACTGGTATCTCTACCCAGCAGGTATCTCTACGCAGCAGATATCCTCTCTGACTGGTATCTCTACCCATAGGTATCTCTACCCAGCAGGTATCTCTACCGAGCAGATATCCTCTCACACGGGTATCTCTACCCAGCAGGTATCCTCTCTGACTGGTATCTCTACCCAGCAGGTATGCCCTCTGACTGGTATCTCTACCCAGCAGGTATACTCTCTGACTGGTATCTCTACTCAGCAGGTATATCTACCCAGCAGGTATATCTACCCAGCAGGTATCCTCTCTGACTGGTATCTCTACCCAGCAGGTATACTCTCTGACTGGCATCTCTACCCTGCAGGTATCCTCTCTGACTGGTATCTCTACCCAGCAGATTTGTTCTCTCACTGGTATCTCTACCCAGCAGGTATTTCTACCCAGCAGGTATTCTCTCTGACTGGTATCTCTACCCAGCAGCTATCCTCTCTCACTGGTATCTCTACCCAGCAGGTATCCTCTCTCACTGGTATCTCTACCCAGCAGGTATACTCTGACTGGTATCTCTACCCAGCAGGTATCCTCTCTCACTGGTATCTCTACCCAGCAGGTATCCTCTCTCACTGGTATCTCTACCCAGCAGGTATACTCTCACTGGCATCTCTACCCAGCAGGTATACTCTGACTGGTATCTCTACCCAGCAGTTATCCTCTCTCACTGGTATCTCTACCCAGCAGGTATATCTACCCAGCAGGTATCCTCTCTGACTGGGATCTCTACCCAGCAGGTATACTCTCTGACTGGCATCTCTACCCTGCAGGTATCCTCTCTGACTGGTATCCTCTCACACTAGTATCTCTATCCAGCAGATTTGTTCTCTCACTGGTATCTCTACACAGCAGATATTTCTACCCAGCAGGTATTCTCTCTGACTGGTATCTCTACCCAGCAGCTATCCTCTCTCACTGGTATCTCTACCCAGCAGGTATCCTCTCTCACTGGTATCTCTACCCAGCAGGTATACTCTGACTGGTATCTCTACCCAGCAGGTATCCTCTCTCACTGGTATCTCTACCCAGCAGGTATCCTCTCTCACTGGTATCTCTACCCAGCAGGTATACTCTCACTGGCATCTCTACCCAGCAGGTATACTCTGACTGGTATCTCTACCCAGCAGTTATCCTCTCTCACTGGTATCTCTACCCAGCAGGTATATCTACCCAGCAGGTATCCTCTCTGACTGGGATCTCTACCCAGCAGGTATACTCTCTGACTGGTATCTCTACCCTGCAGGTATACTCTCTGACTGGTATCTCTACCCAGCAGGTATATCTACCCAGCAGGTATATCTACCCAACAGGTATCCTCTCTGACTGGTATCTCTACCCAGCAGGTATCCTCTCTGACTGGTATCTCTACCCAGCAGGTATCCTCTCTGACTGGTATCTCTACCCAGCAGGTATCCTCTTTCACTGGTATCTCTACCCAGCAGGTATCCTCTCTGACCTGTATCTCTACCCAGCAGGTATCCTCTCTCACTGGTATCTCTACCCAGCAGGTATCCTCTCTGACTGGTATCTCTACCCAAGCAGGTATCCTCTCTCACTGGTATCTCTACCCAGCAGGTATCTTCTCTGACTGGTATCCTCTCTCACTGGTATCTCTACCCAGCAGGTATCCTCTCTCACTGGTATCTCTGTGAAGATGCTGGAGGAAACCGGTACAAAAGCATCTATAGCCACAGTAAAACAAGTCCTATATCGACGTAACCTGAAAGGCCGCTCAGCAAGGAAGAAGACACTGCTCCAAAACCTCTATAGAAAAGCCAGACTATGGTTTGCAACTGCATATGGGGACAAAGATCGTACTTTTTGGAGAAATGTCCTCTGGTCTGATGAAACAAAAATTTAACTGTTTGGCCATAATGACCATCGCTATGTTTGGAGGAAAAAGGGGGAGGCTTACAAGCCAAAGAACACCATCCCAACTGTGAAGCACATGGGGCAAGATCTCAAGACATCAGTCATGACGTTAAAGCTTGGTCGCAAATAGGTCTTCCAAATGGACAATGACCCCAAGCATACTTCCAAAGTTGTGGCAAAATGGATTAAGGACAACAAAGTCAAGGTATTGGAGTGGCCACCACAAAGCCCTGACCTCAATCACATATAAAATGTGTGGGCAGAACTGAAAAAGCGTGTGCAAGCAAGGTGGCCTATAAAACTGACTCAGTTACACCAGCTCTGTCGGGAGGAATGGGCCAAAATTCACCCAACTTATTGTGGGAAGCTTGTGGAAGTCACCCCGAAACATTTCACCCAAGGTAAACAATTTAACCACTACCTTGTATCCTTTTCCCTCTCGCTCTCATCCAACACCTCCCACACTGCCCCTACTCGGATGGTATCGCGCCGTCCCAACCTTCGCTCTCTCTCCCTCGCTACTCTCTCCTCTTCCATCCTATCATCTCTTCCCTCTGCTCAAACCTTCTCCAACCTATCTCCTGATTCTGCCTCCTCAACCCTCCTCTCCTCCCTCTCTGCATCCTTTGACTATGTCCCCTATCCTCCAGGCCAGCTCGGTCCTCCCCTCCCGCTCCGTGGCTCGATGACTCATTGCGAGCTCACAGAACAGGGCTCTGGGCAGCCGAGCGGAAATGGAGGAAAACTCGCCTCCCTGCGGACCTGGCATCCTTTCACTCCCTCCTCTCTACATTTTCCTCCTCTGTCTCTGCTGCTAAAGCCACTTTCTACCACTCTAAATTCCAAGCATCTGCCTCTAACCCTAGGAAGCTCTTTGCCACCTTCTCCTCCCTCCTGAATCCTCCTCTCCCCCCCCCTCCTCCCTCTCTGCAGATGACTTCGTCAACCATTTTGAAAAGAAGGTCGACGACATCCGATCCTCGTTTGCTAAGTCAAACGACACCGCTGGTTCTGCTCACACTGCCATACCCTGTGCTCTGACCTCTTTCTCCCCTCTCTCTCCAGATGAAATCTCGCGTCTTGTGGCGGCCGGCCGCCCAACAACCTGCCCGCTTGACCCTATCCCCTCCTCTCTTCTCCAGACCATTTCCGGAGACGTTCTGCCTTACCTCACCTCGCTCATCAACTCATCCCTGACCGCTGGCTACGTCCCTTCCGTCTTCAAGAGAGCGAGAGTTGCACCCCTTCTGAAAAAACCTACACTCGATCCCTCCGATGTCAACAATTACAGACCAGTATCCCTTCTTTCTTTTCTCTCCAAAACTCTTGAACGTGCCGTCCTTGGCCAGCTCTCCCGCTATCTCTCTCTGAATGACCTTCTTGATCCAAATCAGTCAGGTTTCAAGACTAGTCATTCAACTGAGACTGCTCTCCTCTGTATCACGGAGGCGCTCCGCACTGCTAAAGCTAACTCTCTCAAATCCAAAGCCCTTCTCTCTCCTCTCTCTCATCCTTCTAGATCTATCGGCTGCCTTCGATACTGTGAACCATCAGATCCTCCTCTCCACCCTCTCCGAGTTGGGCATCTCCGGCGCGGCCCACGCTTGGATTGCGTCCTACCTGACAGGTCGCTCCTACCAGGTGGCGTGGCGAGAATCTGTCTCCTCACCACGCGCTCTCACCACTGGTGTCCCCCAGGGCTCTGTTCTAGGCCCTCTCCTATTCTCGCTATACACCAAGTCACTTGGCTCTGTCATAACCTCACATGGTCTCTCCTATCATTGCTATGCAGACGACACACAATTAATCTTCTCCTTTTCCCCTTCTGATGACCAGGTGGCGAATCGCATCTCTGCATGTCTGGCAGACATATCAGTGTGGATGACGGATCACCACCTCAAGCTGAACCTCGGCAAGACGGAGCTGCTCTTCCTCCCGGGGAAGGACTGCCCGTTCCATGATCTCGCCATCACGGTTGACAACTCCATTGTGTCCTCCTCCCAGAGCGCTAAGAACCTTGGCGTGATCCTGGACAACACCCTGTCGTTCTCAACCAAGATCAAGGCGGTGGCCCGTTCCTGTAGGTTCATGCTCTACAACATCCGCAGAGTACGACCCTGCCTCACACAGGAAGCGGCGCAGGTCCTAATCCAGGCACTTGTCATCTCCCGTCTGGATTACTGCAACTCGCTGTTGGCTGGGCTCCCTGCCTGTGCCATTAAACCCCTTCAACTCATCCAGAACGCCGCAGCCCGTCTGGTGTTCAACCTTCCCAAGTTCTCTCACGTCACCCCGCTCCTCCGTTCTCTCCACTGGCTTCCAGTTGAAGCTCGCATCCGCTACAAGACCATGGTGCTTGCCTACGGAGCTGTGAGGGGGACGGCACCTCAGTACCTCCAGGCTCTGATCAGGCCCAACACCCAAACAAGGGCACTGCGTTCATCCACCTCTGGCCTGCTCGCCTCCCTACCACTGAGGAAGTACAGCTCCCGCTCAGCCTAGTCAAAACCGTTCGCTGCTCTGGCCCCCCAATGGTGGAACAAACTCCCTCACTACGCCAGGACAGCGGAGTCAATCACCACCTTCCGGAGACACCTGAAACCCCACCTCTTTAAGGAATACCTAGGATAGGATAAGAAATCCCTCTCACCCCCCCTTTAAGATTTAGATGCAGTATTGTAAAGTGACTGTTCCACTGGATGTCATAAGGTGAATGCACCAATTTGTAAGTCGCTCTGGATAAGAGCGTCTGCTAAATGACTTAAATGTAAATGTAAATGTAAAGGCAATGCTACCGAATACTAATTGAGTGTATGACCCACTGGGAATGTGATGAAAGAAATAAAAGCTGAAATTAATCATTCTCTCTACTATTATTCTGACATTTCACCTTCTTAAAATAAAGTGGTGATCCTAACTGACCTAACACAGGGAATTTTTACTGGGATTAAATGTCAGGAATTGTGAAAAACTTTAAATGTATTTGGCTGAGGTGTATGTAAACTACCGACTGTATCTAATCAAGATATTATTTAGTATTATTTTTAATTTTTATATATACCTATGTTCCATTTTGACATCAGAGTATTTTGTGCTCCAGTTTCAACTGTTTTGTCTGCGGCTGTGGAAACCTGCCCTGTTCACCGGACGTGCTACCTGTCCCAGACCTGCTGTTTTCAACACTCTAGAGATACGCGGCAGGGTAGCCTAGTGGTTAGAGCATTTACATTACATTTACATTTAGGTCATTTAGCAGACACTCTTATCCAGAGCGACTTACAAATTGGTGCATTCACCTTATGACATCCAGTGGGACAGTCAAACAATAGTGCATCTAAAACTTAGGGGGTGGGGTGAGAGGGATTACTTAACCTATCCTAGGTATTCCTTAAAAGATTGACTCCGCTGTGGACTAGTAACCGGAAGGTTGCAAGTTCAAACCCCAAGCTGACAAGATACAAATCTGTCGTTCTACCCCTGAACAGGCAGTTAACCCACTGTTCCTAGGCCATCATTGAAAATAAGAATTTGTTCTTAACTGACTTGCCTAGTTAAATAAAAGGTCAATTAAAAAAGCCAGAAGAGGACTGGCCACCCCTCATTGCCTGGTCAGCTGATGTAAGAAGGACTATATAAATACATTTGATTTGTGTAGATCGTTGACAAAAAAAAGACAATTTAATCAATTTTATTCCCACTTTGTGGGAATACTTGGTGAATACTTTCTGAAAAAGTCAGATCAGATCATTTGTTGGACCATGATAGTTGTTGGTGATGTGGACACCAATGAACTTGAAACTCTCAACCTGCTCCACTACAACCCTGTCGATGTTAATGAGGGCCTGTTCGGCCCCACTTTACCTGTAGTCCACAATCATCTCCTTTGTTTTGCTCACATTGAGGGAGAGGTTGTTGTCCTGGCACCACACTGCCAGGTCTCTGACCTCCTCCCTAAAGACTGTCTCATCGTTGTCGGTGATCAGGCTTTCCACTGTTGTGTCGTCAGCAAACGTAATGATGATGTTGAAGTTGTGCCTGGCCGTGCAGTTGTGGGTGAACAGGGACTACAGGAGGGGACTAAGCACCATGGCAAATGTGTTGTTGCCTACCCTTACCACCTGGGGGCGGCCCGTCAGGAAGTCCAGGATCCAGTTGCAGAGGGAGGTGTTTAGTTCCAGGGTCCTTAGCTTAGTGATGAGCTTTGAGGGCACTATGGTGTTAACACTGGGCTGTAGTCAATGAACAGCATTCTCACATAGGTGTTCCTTTTGTCTGGGTGGGAAAGGGCAGTGTGGAGTGCGATTGAGATTGCGTCATCTGTGGATGTGTTGGGGCGGTATGCGAATTGGAGTGAGTCTAGGGTTTCCGGCATGATGATGTTGATGTGATGTTGATGTGAGCCATGGCCAGCCTTTCAAAGCACTTCATGGCTACCGATGTGAGTGCTATGGGGCGGTAATAATTTAGGCAGGTAAACATGTAGGTATTACAGACTCAGTCAGGAAGAGGTTGAAGATGTCAGTGAGGACACATGCCAGTTGATCCACGCATGCTTTGAGTACACATCCTGGTAATCCGTCTGGCCCCGCAGCTATGTTGATCTGTTTAAAGCTCTTGCTCACATTGGCTATGGAGAGCGTAATCACACAGTCATCCGGAACAGCTGGTTCTCCCATGCATGCTTCAGTGTTGCTTGCCTCAAAACGAGCATAAAATGCATTTAGCTCACGGCTGGGTTTCCCTTTGTAGTCTGTAATGTTTTTTAAGCCCTGCCACGAGCGTCAGAGTTGGTGTAGTAGGATTCAATCTTAATCCTGTATTGATGCTTTATTATGCTTTTTTTTCACTTATTGATGAAGCAAATGACCGAGGTGGAATATTCCTCAATGCCATTCGATGAATCCCGGAACAAATTCCGATCTGTGCTAGCAAAACAGTCCTGTAGCATATCGTCCGAATCATCTGACCACTATCTGGTACTTCCCACTTTAATTTTTGCTTGTAAGCAGGAATCAGGATGATAGAATTATGGTCAGATATGCCAAATGGAGGGAGAGCTTTGTATGTGTCTCTGTGTGCGGAGTAAAGGTGGTCTAGAGTTTTATTTCCTCAGGTTGCACATTTAACATGCTGGTAGAAATGAGGTAAAACTGATTTAATTTTCCCTGCGTTAATGTCCCCGGCCACTAGGAGCGCCACCTCTGGATGAGCATTTTCCTGTTTGCTTATGGCCTTATACAGCTCATTGAGTGTATGTCTTAGCGCCAGCATCGGTTTGTGTTGGTAAATAGATGGCTACGAATAATATAGATGTGAACTCTCTTGGTAGATAGTGTGGTCTACAGCTTATCATGAGGTATTCTACCTCAGGCGAGCAATACCTTGAGACTTCTTTAATATTATACATTGCGCACCAGCAGCTATTGACAAAAAGACACACTCCCCATCCCTCGTCTTACCAGACTTAGCTGAGCTGTCCTGCCAATGCACTGAGAAGCCAGCCAGCTCTATATTATCTGTGTCGTCATTCAGGCACGTCTCGGGGAAACATAAGATAATACAATTTTTAATGTCCCGTTGGTAATATAGTCCTAATCGTAGATCTTCCAGTTTGTTTTTCAACAATGTGCAGGGAAGTGGTGGTTTACCTAGTCGTCTGCGAAGTCACCCTCCTCCCCCTCTCCCTCTGTCTTTTCTTCCCCTCGGATGACAGGGATTTGGGCCTTGTCTCGACAAAGCAGTACATCCTTCGTGAGGCCCAGAAGCTCTTTTCAGTCACAGCAGCAACATTATGTACAAAAGAAGTTACAAACAATGTGAAAACACCTACAAAAGCCCAGTTGGTTAGGAGCCGTAAAACATCTGGTGACATTATATTTATACAGTTGTCTTATGTTTTTTAACCATATGTGTGACCTTTGTTTCAAGGGTAGATTTGTTTCAGACTACCAAAGAAACACTGTGTGGTACAAATAGCACACAGTGCAAAGCATCAATACACGACTAAGATTGAATCCTACTAATTCTAACTCTGACGCTCGTCGTATGTGCTATAAATAGCACACAGTGCACACCGTAATGAGATACAAGTTTCAAGTATACTTACCATATTATGACTGCAAAATGACTACCATAATGACTACCATAATGACTACCAGAATGACTACCAGAATGACTACCAGAATGACTACGATAATGACTACCATAATGACTACCATAATGACTACCATAATGACTACCATAATGACTACCATAATGACTATGATAATGACTACCATAATGACTACCATAATGACTATGATAATGACTACCAAAATGACTACCATAATGACTACCATAATGACTATGATAATGACTACCAAAATGACTACCATAATGACTACCATAATGACTATGATAATGACTACCATAATGACTACCATAATGACTATGATAATGACTACCAAAATGACTACCATAATGACTACCATAATGACTACCATAATGACTACTATAATGACTACCATAATGACTATGATAATGACTACCCTAATGACTACCATAATGACTACCATAATGACTATGATAATGACTACCATAATGACTACCATAATGACTACCATAATGACTATGATAATGACTACCAAAATGACTACCATAATGACTACCATAATGACTACCATAATGACTACCATAATGACTACCAGAATGACTACCCACATTTACTACCATAATGACTACCATAATGACTACCAAAATGACTACAAAAACGACTGCCCAAAATGACTACAAAAATGACTGCCCAAAATGACTACAAAAATGACTGCCCAAAATGACTACCCTAATGACTACCAGAATGACTACCCACATTTACTACCATAATGACTACCAAATTGACTACCAAAATGACTACCCTAATGACTATGATAATGACTACCCAAATTGACTACCAAAATGACTACCCTAATGACTATGATAATGACTACCCAAATTGACTACCAAAATGACTACCCAAATTGACTACCAAAATGACTACGATAACGACTACCCAAATTGCTATGACAATGACTACAAAATGACTACGATAATGACTACAAAATGACTATGATAATGACTACCAAAACGACTACGATAACGACTACCCAAAATGACTACGATAATGACTACCAAAATGTACCGTGATGTATGTTTCTAACTGTCTTCCTTGTCCCTAGCCCTAAAAAGTCCCGCCCAAGAAAGGCCGAATCACATCCCTTCCTGAATCACACCTCTTGCATCTTCATCACCTTTCTAACCTCTGAGTCCACCGGTCCCTTACGTACTAGGTTTGCACTCCGACGCCCCCCAGCCTAATGGTCATTATAGCTGATTTTACTGGTGTTTCTTCATGCTCTATAGGACTCCCTTTATCCCTTTGTCTGAACAGATGTGTTAAGGCAGCTCCTTTCACTTTCACTCCACGGTGTTCATTACATACCATTGTGCCAGGAAGTAATCCCATGGATTTTAGTTAGAATCTTTGCCAGTTTCTGGATATCAAGTTATCGATGAAAGAATATATATATATATACACATTTGTACATTGTTTTAAATTAATCTATGTGGGTGGTACTTTAGGTATGTTCATTGTCCAATCCCAGGAGATGATGGATCATTGAAACAGGAAGAGCACCTGCATTTAGAGTCCTGTCAGGAAGTGTCACCAAGAGACAATCCAGCAAAATCCCATTATGAGTTTCTGGGTTACTCACCTAAAATAATTCATTCATTTGACCATTGCATTGAATAAACAGTGGGGATAATATTGTTTCTGGAGTCTACTGGGACATTGGGTATACCTCTTATACACTGAGTATACCAAACATTAAGAACACCTTCCTAATATTGAGGTGAAACCACCCCTTATTTGCCCTCAATTATTGAGGGTATGGACTCTACAAGGTGTGGAAAGTGTTCCACAGGGATGCTGGCCCATGTTGACTCTACAAGGTGTTGAAAGTGTTCCACAGGGATGCTGGCCCATGTTGACTCTACAAGGTGTTGAAAGTGTTCCACAGGGATGCTGGCCCATGTTGACTCTACAAGGTGTTGAAAGTGTTCCACAGGGATGCTGGCCCATGTTGACTCTACAAGGTGTTGAAAGTGTTCCACAGGGATGCTGGCCCATGTTGACTCTACAAGGTGTTGAAAGTGTTCCACAGGGATGCTGGCCCATGTTGACTCTACAAGGTGTTGAAAGTGTTCCACAGGGATGCTGGCCCCATGTTGACTCTACAAGGTGTTGAAAGTGTTCCACAGGGATGCTGGCCCATGTTGACTCTACAAGGTGTTGAAAGTGTTCCACAGGGATGCTGGCCCATGTTGACTCTACAAGGTGTTGAAAGTGTTCCACAGGGATGCTGGCCCATGTTGACTCTACAAGGTGTTGAAAGTGTTCCACAGGGATACTGGCCCATGTTGACTCTACAATGAAAGTGTTCCACAGGGATGTGGCCCAAGTTGTCTACAAGGTGTTGAAAGTGTTCCACAGGGTCCTGTTCAAGTTGTCTGCATGTCCTTTGGGTGGTTGTCCGTTCGAGATACACACGGGAAACTGATGAGTGTGTAAAACCCAGCAGCGTTGCAGTTCTTGACACAAACCGATGCTCCTGGCACCTACTACCATACCCCCGTTCCAAGGCACTTACATATTTTGTCTTGCCCATTCACCCTCTGAATTCCACACAGACACAATCCATGTCTCGATTGTCTCAAGGCTTAAAAATCCTTCTTTAACCAGGTCTCCTCCCATTCATCTACACTGATAGAAGTGGATTTAACAAGTGACATCAATAAGGGATGATATCTTTCACCTGGACTCAGTCATGGAAATAGGTACGATGTTTTATATGTTCAGCGTATGTGGCTGGTGTTTCCGCAGGTGTCCTCTCTCCCAGTCTCCTCCTGATCAGCTCACTCATCATTGATCCTAGATGATGTAGGATACATATACCTATATACCCTGATGCCTCTGCTGCTCGGCAGGTATCTTCTCTCCCAGTCTCCGGATCAGCTCAGCTAACTCCTCCGTATTGTGGTTCTTCTGCTCCAGGAGTTCGTAGCGTAAACTAGAGATGTCATGTTTAATCTCCTTCAGCTCTCCTGGGAGACAGAGATGGGGGAAGAGGTCAAAAATGAGGGGTACAGACTGCATTCATACATTTTTTGGGGGGGGATATTGAATTTGTCCCTCATTCAGTCAGCTGACAGATGATCTGCAATGAATTCATAGAATGGATTTATCCCTTGGGAGAACTCAACCTGCAGCCCTTAGGCCCTCTGTCACTTTATAAACAGGTCATTTGGATGCTGATGGTCTACATCCAGAACAGCCCTCTGCCGCGCTATATTGGCCACAACCCCTCAGTCCTAATTGCTTAAGCAGCCTAATACATGGGCACAGTAAACAGTAAACAACTGAATACATATGTATCCACTTCCCCCTGCTGAGTATGCTACTTTTCTGTTTAAACACTAAACAGAAAAGAAGCTTGTTGTCTGGTACTAAACACTAAACAGAAAAGAAGCTTGTTGTCTGGTACTAAACACTAAACAGAAAAGAACTTATTCTAAAATGTCTGGTACTAAACACTAAACAGAAAAGAAGCTTGTTGTCTGGTACTAAACACTAAACAGAAAAGAAGCTTGTTGTCTGGTACTAAACACTAAACAGAAAAGAAGCTTGTTGTCTGGTACTTGTCTGGTACTAAACACTAAACAGAAAAGAAGCTTGTTGTCTGGTACTAAACACTAAACAGAAAAGAAGCTTGTTGTCTGGTACTAAACACTAAACAGAAAAGAAGCTTGTTGTCTGGTACTAAACACTAAACAGAAAAGAAGCTTGTTGTCTGGTACTAAACACTAAACAGAAAAGAAGCTTGTTGTCTGGTACTAAACACTAAACAGAAAAGAAGCTTGTTGTCTGGTACTAAACACTAAACAGAAAAGAAGCTTGTTGTCTGGTACTAAACACTAAACAGAAAAGAAGATGCCAGAAAAGAACAAAACCTAAACAAAAGGAAAATGACAACTTCCCAATTCAGAGAGAACGATAGACAGCTGCCTCTGTTTGGGAACCACACACACATCACACACACACACACACACACACACACACAGACACAAAACACACACTGCCTCACACACACACGCACGCACACACGCACACACACGCACGCACACGCACACACACACACACACACACACACACACACACACACACACACACACACACACACACACACACACACACACACACACACGGCCAAAAACAAAGAATAGATAACAGACTCTCCCACCCGTGTCACACCCTGACCTAACCAAACATAGAGAATAAAAAGGATCTCTAAAATCAGGGCGTGACAATAATGATGAAGTGACAGCAGGCTTTTAATAATTTTAGCAAATGTATTAAATATAAAACTGAAACAGTATTCAGACCCTTTACTATGAGACTCAACATTGAGCTCAGGTGCATCCTGTTTCCGTTGATCATCCTTGAGATGTTTCTACAACTTGATTGGAGTCCACCTGTGGTAAATTCAATAGATTGGACATGATTTGGAAAGGCACACACCTGTCTATATAAGATCCCACAGCTGACAGTGCATCAGAGCAAAAACCAACCCATGAGGTCGAAGGAATTGTCCAGACAGCTCTGAAACAGGGTGTGTGATCTGGGAAAGGCACAAAAAGATCTGAAGGGAAAAGGTCATCATTCTGCAGCATTGAAGGTCCCCAAAAAAGTCTCATTCTGCAGCATTGAAGGTCCCCAAGAACACAGTGGCCTCCATCATCATTCTGCCTCCATCATTGATTGAAGGTCCTCAAGAACACAGTGGCCTCCATCATTCTGCAGCATTTGAAGGTCCCCAAGAACACAGTGGCCTCCATCATTCTTAAATGGAAGAATGAGAGCTGGCCGACCGGCCATACTGATCAATCTGGGGAGAAGGGCCTTCGTCAGATGACCAAGAACCAGATCGTCTCTCTGACAGAGCTCTAGAGTTCCTCTGTGGAGATGGGAGAACTTTCCAGAAGGACAATCATTCCTGCAGCACTCGAGAAATCAGGCCTTTGCAGTAGAGTAGCCAGACAGAAGCCACACCTCAGTAAAAGGCACATGACTCAGTAAAAGGCACACAGCCCACTTGGTTTGCCTAAAGGCACCAAAAGACTTTCAGACCACGAGAAACAAGATTCACTGGTCTGATGAAACCAAGATGATAGTCTTTGGCCTGAATGCCAAGCGTCACGTCTGGAGGAAACCTGGCACCATCCCTACGGTGAAGCATGGTGGTGGCAGCATCATGCTGTGAGGATGTTTTTCAGCGGCAGGGACAGGGAGACTAGTCAGGATCGAGGGAAAGATGAACGGAGCAAAGTACAGAGAGATCATTGATGAAAACCTGCTCCAGAGCGCACAGGACCTCAGACTGGGTGAAGATTCACCTTCTAATAGGACAATGTCCCTAAGCACACAGCCAAGACAATGCAGGAGTGGCAAGTCTCTGAATGTCCTTGAGTGGCCCAGCCAGAGCCTGGACTTGAACCCGATTGAACATCTCTGAAGAGACCTGAAGATAGCTGTGCGTGACGCTTCCCATCCAACCTGACAGAGCTTGAGAGGATCTGCAAAGAATGAGAGAAACTCCCAGACACAGGTGTCAGGCTTGTAGTGTCATACCCAATTAGAGGCAGAAGTCACTACCAAAGGTGCTTCAACAAAGTACTGAGTAAAGGGTCTGAATACTTATGTAAATGTGATATTTCCGTTTTTAATTTTTAATAAATTAGCAAACATTTCTACAAACATTTCTATGCTTTGTCATTATGGCGTATTGTATGTAGATTGATTGGACCAAAGCACAGCGTTCTGTATATATTTTCTTAGTCAACCTTGTGTTCTGTTTCTTTGTGTTCTGGAACGTAGCCCTGTTTCTTTGTGTTCTGGAACGTAGCCCTGTTTCTTTGTGTTCTGGAACGTAGCCCTGTTTCTTTGTGTTCTGGAACGTAGCCCTGTTTCTTTGTGTTCTGGAACGTAGCCCTGTTTCTTGGTGTTCTGGAACTTAGCCCTGTTTCTTTGTGTTCTGGAACGTAGCCCTGTTTCTTTGTGTTCTGGAACGTAGCCCTGTTTCTTTGTGTTCTGGAACGTAGCCCTGTTTCTTTGTGTTCTGGAACGTAGCCCTGTTTCTTTGTGTTCTGGAACGTAGCCCTGTTTCTTTGTGTTCTGGAACGTAGCCCTGTTTCTTTGTGTTCTGGAACGTAGCCCTGTTTCTTTGTGTTCTGGAACGTAGCCCTGTTTCTTTGTGTTCTGGAACGTAGCCCTGTTTCTTTGTGTTCTGGAACGTAGCCCTGTTTCTTGGTGTTCTGGAACGTAGCCCTGTTTCTTTGTGTTCTGGAACGTAGCCCTGTTTCTTTGTGTTCTGGAACGTAGCCCTGTTTCTTGGTGTTCTGGAACGTAGCCCTGTTTCTTGGTGTTCTGGAACGTAGCCCTGTCTCTCATTGATTTCACCTGTGTTAATTACTCACCTGGGCTCCATATTTAGTTCCGTTCATTCTGTTTGTGCCTTTGTGAGGTGTTGTTTCGTTTTGTGCCTTTTCCAGCGCAGAGATCAGTCTATTTATCCATACAATCCCTTTTACATCTGCAGATGTCACAAACTCTGAGAGAAACTCAGCCTAAAACCCCCAAACAGCAAGCAATGTCTCTGCCAGATCAGAGATCAGTCTATGTATG